>NC_056735.1:976451230-976751230 GCF_019279795.1 Protopterus annectens | reverse complement strand
GAAGTTTTGAGAGAGGTAGATAACATCAGATCTGATAGAGCTAGACCTTACTTTTTGGAACCAAGTACAACTAGCCATGATACATTGGAAGTGACCAATAATGAGATACGAGCCTGTATGTTCTTCACTAAAGATGTTGTGTTTCTTAGGGAGATAATGGAGAGGCATTGGGATGTTTTGTTATTGGATGACAAGGCAGGCCCCTTGGTAGGGACCCAACCTAAGTTTACTTTTAAAAATAAACCTAACCTGAGAAGGATTCTCTGTGGCCCTAAGAATGTTTTACATCAGAATACTCATATACAACATGAGTATAATACTAAAATTTGTGGTAGGTGTAAACAATGTGTTTATATAGATACTAGGATGAGCTTTGTACATCCCACTACAGGCTACACATTTAAACTAAGTACTGGGACCGATTGTGGTAGTAGTAATTTGATATATTTGGCTAGATGCACCAAGTGCCCCTCGTTTTATATTGGGAAGACCAATAGAACTTTGAGGGAGCGCATAAGGGAGCATATCTATCAAATTCGTGTTAGTTCGGCTCATAATGCCTTAGCAAAACATGTACAGTTGTTTGATGCGACGCATAAGTTCACTTTCTGTGCTCTCCAAACTGTGTTTGGGAACATTAGAGGTGGTGATATGGTAAATTTGACTTTAGAAAAGGAGTTAAGGTGGATTATCAGATGTAGAGCCGACAAGGCACCAGGACTCAATGATAAAGTTCAAATTAAACCGATGTTAAGGAAAAGAAGGGTGTGTAGACCGAAATTATGATCTTTTCTGGACCTGCAGTTTAGTATGTCTTCCGGTCGTTTAGTACTGGATATTTATAAGCCTGGACTTTGTCTCCCCCCACACCCCCCCCTCCCATTCTTCCCCCTTTTTTCGTGTGTATTTTTCTGTTAGTTGCTCAGTAGGGACTTAGATAAGGATTGATAGTTAGTTGTGATTTCTCACATAGTTCTATATTCTTGGGCTTTGCTTGATAGTTATTTGGTTACTATCTGTCATGTTTCCTATATACCCCTCTTCTTGTTTGGAGCGTTTGGGTTCCACTATGAGACCTAGGTAGATAGAGCTGATTGCATATCCATATGTTTATACTGAGTTTATGTATTATTTGTTACTGCTGTTTAAGGACTAGCGCAGAGTCGTGCATTCAACAGCGAGTGAAGTCTTAATATCTGCTATGATTGAGTGTGCTGCTATAGAGAGTTTTTGTCAAATGGTGTACTTTTGGTTTATTTATTTTCTAACCTGCTTTACTGCTGATGTACACCTTAAGTGTATGTTACAGCTTGTAACACAATGCTTTCACTTCTATATATGTCAAAGTATTGTGTGTGTTATGTTACTTTAACATTATGTAAACCACCCTATGATGAATGCCTAGCAAGCTAGAGTGAGAGCTAACACAAACTGCTCTCTATAATGGATTTATGAGCTGCTGTAACATTAAGGTGCTTAGCTAGCAATCAAAATATATATATGCTGGTTCTTTTGAATGGATTTTCAAGCTGTTATGCTTTCAGGTTAGCGATTTTTATTGTCATATGGTTCTGTTTTCATTTGTATTCAGTTAGAGTTTTTATCGTGTTTACCTAATGTTGTCTTTTTTGCTTTCCTGGATACATCATGAACTAGAGTGTGATGTTTGTTTTATTTTAGATAATCCAACACTTTAAATAAGTTAAGTGCATTATGTGAACTTTATGTGTTTCTGCACGCTGCAGTACTTGAAGCGCTTGTTGTTCAGACTGTTTTCATTTTATGTTTGCAACTCAGCTGCATTAGAGTTGCTGTCATCCAAAGGTGTTTATATGTTAGTTGTTCGTATTAATCACCATATATAATGTTTTAATTATATGTATTTGCTTAGTGCAGATTTTAGCTTAGATATTGAATGTTAGTATATATGTCAGTAGTTTATATGACATTGTATTTTAGGCAATATATTTAATATTTTTTAGTATTGCTTTGAGGCAACTGTTTGCAGCATTTTTCAGCATAGGCTTTTCATGTGTTAGATATGAGTTAATGACCTTGCTGTTTCATTGGATAATTTATGACCAATGGTTTTCATTTCATTAGTTTTTAAATAAGTAGATTTCTCATTTTGTATAAAGTCTGATGAAGCCTACGTGGCGAAAGCGCTAACTACAAAAAATTATTATCCTTTTACTTCGGTGTCTCGTTTTACTTGGATACTTGAAAGAGTTTATGACCTGTGTTCCTGAAGAGGACTTTTATTCCTGTGACGTGGTGAGAACTGATAACTGAAACCAGTTGAACTGCCATTAGGTACCCACACTTTTATGACTGTTTTGGTTTTGCTGTATAACCTACTAAATGACATTTATACTTGAAGAGGAATACGGCATTAAATGAACATGTGAAGTGTCGGTGTCATAATGAATAAGGCACTAGTATGCAGGTGTAAGCACACATAAGCAGTAGTAAGCATAGATAAGCAGTATTCTGATGGAGATGAAAAGTCTGAAACCCGAACGTGTTGGCACGAGTGACTGACTTCAATCCTAAGACCATCCAAGTCAATTGCCGAGAGAATGTGGTACAGGACAAACATATAAGCCGAACATGCATGGACATATGGACAGATATATATTTGTAAATGTAGACAGATAGACAGCTATAGGTATATATATATATATATATATATATATATATATATATATATATATATATATATATATATATATATATATATGTATATACACATATATGTGTGTGTGTATGTGTATGTGTGTGTGTGTGTGTGTGTGTGTGTGTGTGTGTGTGTGTGTGTATGTATGACTCACAAATAAGCATATAACAGCACTCATACCTAGATAGATACATATGTCCAGTGTATATAGCCATAAATATATATATATATATATATATATATATATACACATACACATAGATATATGCATATACATATATAGATCTATATCAATGTCCATATCTGTGTCTCTATATGTGGGGATTTCACATATATAATTATGCAGATATATATATATATATATATATATATATATATATATATATATATACACAATTAATGGGGGTGGGGGCACGAATGAGGGACACCTGGTAATTACTGCTATGTAACCCCCCCAGCCCTAACAGATATGCTGTGCAATCCACTATCCAGCACATGCAGTACATGACATCCGGACCCTCAACAACACAGCTACAATGCTCCAGCAGTAATCCAAGTCACCTGTACATGTCATGGCAATATCTATAACATATCATGCAGAAAAGTTGGTCTACCATAGGGAATGTACAATGTGGAAGGGGTACACTACAACAGTACAGATATGCACACACATCTATACATTGACAAGTATGTTCAGGTATACAGATATATATATATATATATATATATATAGATAGATAAGATATATGTGATATATAGGTACATACACATATACACAAACAAAAGGTATCAGTAGCCATACATTTATAATAGTAGTGTGGACGTACTGGGTGCAAAGTATATCCCTCAGCCACAAGCCCTTTAACTGGTACCTGTGATGTGTATTGTGACAACCATCCCCACAAAGGGAATACGTACATTCCACATATACCCACTCACAATTCAAAGGACATGAGATGACACACAGGTATGTATACACAGGCATCCTTTATTTGTGTAATTTACAATAATGTATGCCATTACTTACAGCACATCGAATTTGACTTATTTAATCAGTGAGGAATGCAAGGCCCACATAAAACAGTAGATGCAGACAGTGCGGGTATATAACATACTATGCTGTCCAGGCCAAGCCCTTCAATTCGTACAACTGTAAACAATGGATGTGCCACCAAGATAAGCAACAATAAACAATAACAGATGTAGTTCAGCAGCCTCCAGTTACATCCTGTAGCCAAGGCCTAGGGGGAAATTCATTACCTGTGGTAATGTCTATGCTTCTGTCACATGTATGGACCCTGACCAAAAAATGTTGTGGGAGTCCACGATATGACTGGGATGATAGCAGGAATGCTAGCAGTAAAAAATGATAGGCCATTACCGAACAACCCCTAACCATATCACAGCAGGACAAAACCAGACGTATATGTGGAGGACAGAGGCAGGAACACAGGGCCATACTCGCAATATTGCTGTTACACACCCTGCAAATTGCTGGTGTTACAGGATTTGTTGCAACATATCCTTATGCAGGAATAAGACATCAGGAACACAAATGGATGTAGCCATGTACTGATAGCATGCAACAGACAGATTGCCAGGGATATATCTAGGACAAGACTTGTGTGGTGCACAGGCAAAAGAAAACAGACAATCCACTGGCCATCATGTGGATATGCCCACAGTTGAGAGCTATGCATACAGACTGCATTCCATCATAAACTACTATGTACACGAACATACTGCAAGACCAGCAATATACAATGCACATAACAACACTATTCACTCTGTCTGTAGGTCTGGAACCTCTTACGATTGTGTAGTTGGCCTGAGTCTGCAAGTTCTGCTGTAAGAGGTACTGCAACCTGTCATCTGTAGCACTGCTGCCCACATACAGGAAGGATGTCCTCCACACTGGAAAGGTGAAGGGACAACGCCCACTTGAGTCAGCAATTTATAGTACTGGGTTGCCATGACAGTGGTTAACTGAATCACTATACAGCAGGCTGTACGCAGTTAGCAACTGTTGTACACTGATCGGTGCAGAGCCCATCACCTGATCATGTGCATCACCTACAAAAGCCATGCTGCAATCTATTCAAACCAACTCAATCACTATAGTGGAGAGGGAGAGAGAGAGAAAAAAAAAGAAAAAAAATTACATAAAACGAAACACGCACACAGTGGGAAAAAAGAAAACCTACAAGCCACAACCAGGAAGGCATCACACCCGTCCAAAAAAAAGAAAAGGTATGTAAAACATAACTGCATGTAATGTAATGTAATGTAGTATGTGGTATGGATTAATAGGATATATGATGTTGAATGTTTGATATGTGCCATCTGTAGTTGTCCTTGTAATGATGCTCCGCTGAACAACTGCTCTGGACAATACTGTCTGTCCCTGAAGAGAGTGGGACATACCCACCAACTGTGCAGATCAGCAATGAATGACAAAGATGTCAGCTATAATATCTGTGTGTGTTATGTTAGTGTGGACAATAGCTGGTGGTGGAAGTATTGCCGTCATGATAGACACATGGGTGTCAGAGCACACCACTTTCAGGACTGTCAAGTTAATGTGTAATGTAGCATGCACAAATTCCGTAGGTGTATGATAGGCATACCGGCAATCTCCCACCATATATACCACCTTAATGTTAGTCTATATTCACATGTGACACCTGTCTGTGTTGCAGCAAGGCAGGACAGTGCAGCTGTGAATGAAATACAGTTACATAATGTGGACCAGATGTCTGTATGCACTCCACATATAGATAAATATCTGTGTGATACAGAATGTGACGTGTATGTGTACAGCTACACAGACATGCATATAGACATAGGTATATCAACAATCTACAACATATATCTACACTCATATGGGCATAGATATATATTTATACACATATATATAGTGGCACTGACAATGGCATGCAGGTGAAATAATCTGTAACAGGCCAGCAAAGATAAGTGTCCCCACAGAGAGGATGGCTACAAACACATAGCACAAAGTGTGGCACATACACATAGCACAAAGCTTGGTACAATACAACATATGTCCCAATGGTTGGTAAGCAGCTGACATAACAATTGCATTCTGTGAACGGTTTGTTGTAGCTGATATGGTGAGGGGAGACAAATATGTGTATTAAGAACCATGGTAATCCTGCTGTATGGGTGGCTCAGGCCTGTTTCCATCTTTATGTCTTCCAGGGAACATGTCACATAGTCATCTTCCCACCTACAGTGCCGCTGAGACAGACATTATTATCGACCACCTGGTACAGCACTAGGAAATGCTGTTTGGGTGGACAGCCCACTACCTGCAGGAGAGAACCGCCCTGTGGAACAAGCTAGTCCACAGGGTCAATGATGTCGGACTGTATAACTGCAGCTATGAGCAGGTCTGGCATCATTGCACAAACCTGCTTCTCCATGTACGTCAGTGTGCAGCTGCTGTAAGGGGGGACCACCTTGCAATGGGGGGGCAACCCGACCATACACCTCTCACCCGTGTGGAGGAGCTTCTTAGCAGCCTTCTGGCACCTGCCCACATGCAACAACAACACCTGGCAGGGCACATTATGGAGGTGGTTGCCAATGACACACCAGCTGAGGAGCATGCAGGTAAGGTTCCGAGAGCACATCAGTACACCACTCTTGTGTATGCATCTGCATCTGTACAGGTACATCATGCAAATCTGAGATGTCATATACATAGTCTGCTGCTGTGTAGTAGTAATAAACAGTTGTGTATAAGCCGTAATATTGTGGAATTCTACTGTTGATGTAACGTAATGCTGCACTCACCTTTTATGAATGCCACAGCTGTGGCCACTGACATCAACTTTCTCACACTCCTATGTAGGTCCCTACAGGATACCACCATGGCAGCAGCCCATAGTTGGTGAGTATGGTTTGTGTGCATGCATGATGATACACTTGGCATGTAATAGCTATGGGATATCCCATGCACACATCTAACACACCTACCCATATGGCATGCTGTACACATTCATGTTTTGTTGCTGTGAAATGCACTGCATCACAGTAGAAACCATGCTGGGGTATTGGAAAGGTACAACAGACACATTTAAAATAACTAACATCCTGTCAATATGCAATGTATCCACAGGGATGTGGAGTATGGCAGGACACACGGCCTACAGTAGGTACATGTCTGAATCAACACCGCCATGGCTGCAGCTGCACACAATCAGGTTAAGTAAACATGCCAGACATAACCCTGACCCCACAGCACTCATGACAGCAGTGTGTGCACTCCAAGGGATGTGCACATGAGTAGACTTTGCAACCATGCAGAGGTCTGGGACATGTGTAGGGCACCCCCCACAGCCATGGTAAGGTCTGCTGGTTGTCAGTGTAATAGTCTTGTACTGGTCATACATGCACTGTTGATGCTGCGATCTGTAACGCAGACATCAGGCATTCACAAATGATAGCTGTTCACATATCATCCCAGGTATGAGATGCTATAACACATAGGGGCTGTGAGCAGTGGAGCTGACATAACTAACACTAATACATATGCAGCAATGGTTTCTACACCTGCGAGGTATGGTGCACAGTACAAGGCAGGGTGCGGAACAGGTCTGCAGTAACACTTTGTACATGGGTGCAGTGTTAACAAGGGGAAGGGTCATCACCTACCAACACAGCCCATGCCTCACACACATATATACTGCTGCTAGCATGAAGTCACTATAGTTGCACTGCATGCTGTTTAGCACCATATGTAATGCATGTTGACAGAAGGGTAATAGGAGGATTCTGTGTACAAATGTTGTGCAACTCCACATGTAGGGGTGTGGGGTGTGTGTGTCGATTGTGTTTGTAAGTGTAATCTAGTGGAGTGTGGACGATGCATGTCAGATGTGTGTATACATGTGTGTGTGTGTGTGTGTGTGTGTCTGTGTGTCTGTGTGTGTGTCTGTGTCCATGTCCATGTGTGCACAGGCGATAGTGAGATTGACCACATGGCAGTACTTCCTCTTGGGATTGTGCTGTACATGGAGTGAGACATGGGACACCAGGACAACTTGTCTGGTATGTGAACACAGGACAGCTCATAGCATAACAAGGACTGTAGCATGCAGCATGCATTGGGAGGTGAAGTACATACCAGGTTTACACATCACACTGCCAGCAGCAGATAGGTAATTGGCTACCCACATATGCAGCACTACAAATGCAATGGGGAATTATCACAGCACATCAGTGAGTGCATCCAGGTAGTACTGTTGTCTGCATGATGGGTCGCTTGTGCAGCAGATGTGGCATGGCCTGAGCAAGACTGTAGTATGAGGCTCTGGTGTGTGACATATATAGTGAATGTAGCAGCCCCAACCATATAAGGACCTTGTACACCATTACTGCCCATACACAGGGTAATATAGGATGACAGCAGTGAGGTCATGTACAACCTACTCCACCCAAGTCAGGGAGGTGATGGAGTAACAGGTCAGGTGTTGTAACCACACATGTATGCATGGAGAAGAGTGATATGTTAATGGGCAGTAGTAATGCGTGTATATTAGCAAGTGTCATACAGGATGGGGAACATATATCACTGAATGTGGGACTGTCTGCAAACCCAGGGAAAGTGAGGTAGTAAGGTGGCTGTCAGTGTGAGTGTGTGTGAGTGTGTGCACTGTTATGCAATGGTGTACAGGTCTTAAAGTGTGTATTTGTTTCCTCCACAGGTGGCAAGGTGGGTCAGGGTCCCTCCTGCACCCAAACTAAGGTAGGTGTCCCTACAGACACCAATGATGATGATGGTACAGGTGAGGCACAGGTGGGGTTGTCAGAGACCGACACTGCGTCAACATGTGTCATCACCCTCCTAGACACCCCAAGCCCACACAAAGTTACAGTGCCCCTACAAACCCCATCACATGTGGCCATAGCAGAGGGACAGTTGGTGGTTGGTGGCAATGACCAGGAAAGTGTGATGTCCATGCCAACTGTATTGGGTCACAGTTGGCATAGCCAGATGTCCAGAAGGCCACCACATTGGCAGGTGTACCGTGGTGCTCATGGGAGGGCTGCAGGTCATCATGCCCCTGGCAGAGGAACCACAACTGGTCCCATCAGGAGCATGTTTTAGGCCATAATGGATGACCAGGCATGTATGGATATGCACACCAGACAGAGCCTGAGGCTGCAGAGGTCTGCTTTCACAGCTGTAAGTGGCAACCTCCATGAACTTGCTGGTGCCCTCTGTGAATTTACCGAGGACATGGATAGATGGTGGGGTGAGATGGTGGGCCTCCTCGACCATGGTGGAAGTGGTGCAATGGCCGCATGGACATAGGCCAGAAACACCAGCAGCTGGTGGTCAATGTGGACATGCCAGGATGCCCAGTAGCTCCCATAGTGGCAGTACCAGCCCCAGCACACCACTGTGGCTGCTGTCCACACCACACCACACCACAGCAGGCCTTGTGCACATGGCCCTGGCCAGTTCCAGGTGGGGCATAGTTCTAGCGGACATATGTCATCATCAGGGGAGAGTAGCACCTCAAGGTCTATACCTGCACATGCCCATGGAACCCCTGGCAGGCACAGTCATCATGTCCGTGGCTGGAGGCAGTGAACTGCACACCCTGCCAGGTATGGTCTGCAGCTGTCCAGCATCACCCATATAGGGCAGCCACATGGCGGAACTGTGTGCATGCATACCCACACACCATGCAACCACACCTAGGGTGACCCCATACTGACACACACCACATCACCATGCCCCACTCAATGAACCACACCTCTCACCAACACACATGGTGACATTTGTTTGGACCATCCTCGGCCTCTGGCACACCAGCAACACACCCTGTGCATATGATGATACCTGTGCCACATCCCTGTCATCCATAGCATCGATACAGGGACAGGCTAATTTGGTTCTGATGCACACGATGACTGTAATAGAGTGTTGTAATGTACTGCAGTGTAAGATGTTGTCAGGGGTAATGTGTACTGCATACATGTCAGATAGTGTAGCCATGCAGCTGAGATGACTTTCACACACCCTGTGCATATGATGATACCTGTGCCTGTGCCAGGTAGTGTAGCCATGCAGCTATGATGCATCTCAGCTGTTGGTAGCACCAATTGTTATCCCTATACTGTTATCCATTTGTGCTGTAGGTGTACATGTGTCAGTAGGAGGATGGTCTGCAGTCATATTCCACAAGGGTATGTCAGTGTGGTGACACCATGGCCGTGACGTATCTGGTGTACAGTTGCACACATGCCACAGGTATGTATAACAGTTATTGCCTGTGTAAAATTGACCAGTGGCCTGCTGATACAGGTATAATCTACACCCTTATGTCAACCTATCCACATACACACACATCCTTACTTGGCGATACTGTGTCTAGACCCCTACCCAGGTATGTAGTGCTACTGAACTGTGTGGCTATCATTGCACACATGACACCATCTGTAGAGTGAAGTGTGTACCAGGTCACATGTTACATGCAGAACATCCACATACACATACAATATGGTAATGGGGATGTAATGTTTGTATATGGAGAATACATAGTGTGTCATGCCATCATATACACATTGCTGACACATAACAGGTAGACACACATCTTAGAGACCTGGTTGTATTGTTGCTAACTAACTAGTCCATGTGTCCAATTTGTTACAGTTGGCTGCACACAGCACATGTGTAACTGGGCTGTATCCTGTTATCTGTTACCTGTATGGGTGATGGTGACAGTGGCCACCAGAGAGTGGTATGTGGACCATATACCAGGTGTACCATGGTGTAAAGACAGTGTATGCAGCACCCACATCCCCCACTGGATATTGTATACACTGGAACCCATCTTGATATTCTGACATACCCACTATCACACATTGGCCACAATGCCAAAACAGCCCATTGCATATCACAACAGTGGTACCACAGAGATATGCATGTGATGCACATGCCACATGCATAGTAGGGTGTTCCATTGCGTTGCCACACCTATAGGTGACAACAACAATATCTCTACTACTGTGTGGCAATTTGTATTGTAATAGGAGTATGTGGCCTCGGAATGGTGTACCCTACAGATATGCACACATGCACACATACACACACGTGGCAGACCTCAAAGAGATTCCCATGCCTACTGACCCATTGGTGCAACACTGTTGTGTTGGTACTGCAAGGCACATGCAGCTGTTAGGGAAAGGAGTGTAACAGGCTACATGTTACGTTAATGGGGTTGAGAGGTACCACAGACTATATGAGTTGTACAAATAGGCATCCCCCCAGCCAAACATGTCCACCCTGCAATACACTCCCATGTGTTGGAGATCCTATAACCAGGGACTGTGACAACATGGGCACACGATGTTACCTGTACTACATCCCACCTGTATGATGTCAGGCTGGTATTGGTAACATATCATGCAGTACAGTCTGGCTCCCATGGGTAATGTAGATACACAGACACAGATATAGGTGTACATATATATATATATATATATATATATATATATATATATATATATATATATATATACACACACACACACACACACGCATATACATGTGACTGCACATACACACGCAGTTATATGTACAGTAAGATGCATAAGTGGAAGGTGCACACAATATGGAACAGCCACTATGCCTACAGTTGGCCCCTGAACGACTGGACACTGTATGTGCCACCCATACACATGACAATCGTTGCCTGTAACATACACCCACAGAGAGGTCATAGGTAAAACACCACCCACAGGTTTGCAGACATGGAAAACTTTAATCGTATACTATTACAGCTCTGCATGCCATGCCATATAGCTGTTTGGACACTGACAACTATATCAATGGAGTGATGCTACTGTGGACCAGTTACAGTAATACAGTAGTCTGGAAAAGTTCACAGCTGTTGCTGTCCAGGCCAAGCCATTCACATTGTACAATAGGAAAAACACACTGGGCCACAGGATGCCTAACAATCAACAGTATGTAATGCAGGTGTGTAGTTCAGCAGCCTCTCTCTACACACTGTTCAAACTCAGTAGGTGGTATAGACGACATATGACCACAAGGGTTGTAACTGTTACATAACATGGCATAACTGACACCATCATGAGCACACCAACAAACAGAATAGTTTGTATGGCAGGGGGCAGTAGTCATGCTTTACCCAGATCCATGTCAGTAATGTATATATAGGTGAAGTATATGGTACTGTACTACTGTACATCCAGATACCTTAAGGCAGCTCAGCCCTGATACCCCCACATTTTGTAGCAGCCTAGGTCATTTATGGTGCTCCTCCCTAGACTCAATAATACAGGACCATATACCACTGTTACATACACCGGGCTCTGCAGTGCATAAGGGCAGACATGTATTGTGTAGGTGACGGCCACACAAATATGGCCCCGGCCCCACCGTATGTGTGGGGGTTACAATGGCAGTGGACTGATGGCAGCACTGGTAGTGTGTTATACTCCCAGCCCACTATGAATCAACCACCAACATCATGACATGTGCAAAGCTTGGTATGTAGGTGATGGACAGAGGCTGGAATACAGGCACATATGTGGACAATTGTTGCCATACACCACGCAAGGTGCTGGTGTTACAGGATAGTCTGTAACATACCCTTAGTCAGGGAATTGAGGGTAGAGATGGTCATAGATGTAGCCATGTACCAATAACACGCAACACACATACTACCAGTGTAATATCTGACACAAAACCTGTGTGGTGGACAGACAACACATGATAGGCATAGCTCTTGCCATCATGAAGATAGGCCCACCGTTGTGTGCTATGCAGATGGACAGCATTCCACGGCAAACTAGTACATACACCCACACCCTGTAACACCAGGACTATACAAAGCATAACACAACTCTGCTTGCAGTCTGTCTGTAGTTCCTAATCCTCCTACATATATGTGGCTGCCCTGAGTGTGCCGGTTCTCCTGTAAGGGGTATTGCTACATGCTGTCGGTAGCACTGTTGCACACACACAGGATGGATGTCCATCACACAGGAGATGTAATGGGACCACGCACACATAATGTGGGGATCTATAGTAGGTGGTTGCCATGATAGTGTTAATTGGGTGTAGTACACATGTGTAATCATGTATATCTGGCTATCTGGATAAGTATATGTACATATATTCCCACCATATGTCCTGGACATAAAGTGTAGGCCAACCCCAGCCCGTATGTTCCCAATGTCGTACTTGCAGGGGATGTCAGGTATGTATAGCAGGTATACTAGTAGTCTATTGCTACTGTCATTGGGATTGTCTCCATAGACATGGTGTGTGTGTGAGGTCACTCCTACTTACAACATGTGTGCCATTGGTTACTGACAGACATCTTAAGGACATCATTGTACAGTACCGCTGCCAGCACGTAATGCCGCTGTGGACTGCAGCAGAGATATTGGCCAATATATGTGGAAGGTTGGACACAGTCTGTACAGTCCAGAGGTATACACATAAGCCCTTAGTGCTACACATGTGTACCATGCCTGACAATATGGATGTAGATGGCCATGTAGATGGGTATAACACATAACGACCGGTATATGATGTCCACCATAGGTCATGCATTCACGCACCCCTGCCTGCCCTGACATGGTATGGCCACTGATACAGGAGTGCCATGGCCACATACTACCCAATAGGTATTGACATACATCTGCACTGCATCCTACTGCCCTGTCTGACATACATGACTGTTAAGGGAGGGACGGCTGTGGGACATCTGGCTAGTATCTGCACATGACATCCTACTGGGTATGTACACTCAGCTGCTAGGCATTTCAGAATGCACTGTGCAGGCTGCAGGCAGACTGGCTCAACACTGGCCTACATCTCCAAGGGGCAATGCACATGTACCATCATATAAAGCAGGCTCAACAGGCATGTCACAGTGCAGGGTAAGATACTCCTGTGTGAAAGTGCATATCCACAACCAATGTGAACACAGCCACAGCCACATGTGGTTAGCCAGCGTGGTATTACAGTATATGAACTATGTGTTCTACACCATCCTCATATGTGCCACTGACAGACTGACCCTACATATACTGGTCTGCTACACAATTTGGTCTGGTGGCTGTCTCTAGTATGGGACACGTGTTTATGGCCCTACAAACATGTACGCCACTACAGTACCATACAGTGGGGCAGCATGTAACATCTGATAGTAGGGGAACTAGAACAATGTCATCTACCACAGTCTGTACAGAGGCTAAGGTACATATCAACACTACATACACTGTCGACATTTACCATAGGTATATAGACCTAGACCTCAGTACTGTACGAACATCCACAGAATGTGCAGGCAATATCATGTAATGTAACTCCTACTGTACATAGCATGTGTAGCCGTCAGATATATCAGTAGCTTGTTCTCAGATATGACACCACAAATTATGGTGTACAGCACATGTACCACTTCATGCACAACATATGTACAAAGGTTGACAGAGGTGTGGCTGGAAGCACATCCACAGGGTCAATATTGACATGTTGCTGTGATAACCACATACATTTACTGTTGTTACAGGGTTGTTGCAACATATGCCCTTTGAGGGATATGACGTCTGTGACTATCATGGCTTTCTCCATCTACTGACTGCAATCCTCACACTACCTTCTGCAGTTGATGGCTAGATGCTTCGTGGGTGACACATGCAACCACTGACACAACACTGCCCAGGCTGCAGATGGGGATTCCCCATAAACATGGAACTGACATGGCAGGTATTGTGACATGTGCAACAGCCATATCCCCACAAACACTGTTAAAGCAACATTAATCCAAATGCAGTATAGCGGCGGTTACAGTCTGTAGTCAGGTCAGGCACATCCCCCTCCTGTTTGTTGCACTGTTTCCACAGTGTATGTTGTTAGACATACACCACAATCCATCTGAGATTCTGTTTGCCACACGATGGATCTAGTTCCTGCTCACAATGGATGAAAAGGGCCAACACCACCATGATGGTCCTAGGTATTGGAGTGTGTTTCCATACAATTGGCTATGGGAATGTTACCACAGCTGTTTCACATGCAATCAGCTAAGGGAGGGCTGCGATTCGTGCAGAGGCCATCAGTTGATCATGAGCATCACTTATAATACACATGCTGCTGCCTAAGCAAAGCAGGTATAGGTCTCCACGTCCACCTGAGAGGGGCTGGGGGAATGTAGGCAGAGGCAAATATGTGTCAGGGAAGGGTGAGAGGGTAAAACTGATGCATGTTTGTGTCACACACCTACCAGCACAGGGTATCAAACCCCTGACAACTATGTAGTGCTAGCACAGTTCGATGCAATTATTGGATGTGTCACATGGGTTGCCTGTTGTGGCGCACTCAGAACATATATGTGATGGTGAGTGACATCTGCAACAGGGATACAGTAGCTGTACGATAGGTGAAATGCACATGCCTGTCAGCTTGAACAAGTGCCAGTGTCAACACAGCCACACTCTCACAAGGACACACACACACTGACACACATGGCAGGGCCAGGTGTACAACTCATCAGTTGTGGGATTGCCACATCACATCACTGTGCAGGTATCCCATACACCACACAGGTCATACAGGGGCTGTATGGGCAAAGGATAAGGGAAGGTGTCTGACATCAGACAGCATGCTGCAGTTTGCCCATGGGGGTTGTAGGGAGTGTGGATGTGAACATCTGCAGCATGCAACACACACACACACACACAAACACACAGGGTTCCAGTACTGACATGCATGGGTGCATGTCTGCACAGGTGTGTGTTGTTCGACTGTGCCAGATGGCTGTCCAAGGCTAGGCAATGGGTGTGCTTGGCATCAGGCAACATCATGATGGTCTGCATTTGCCCACACAGACGGATATTGTATCCCCCATCCGGTCACCTGGGTGACTATTGTGTGTGGCCAATGCTGTGCATCTCTTGCCATGCCTGTGTTCCTTTGTCCATGACATGGATGGCGTCTGGGATGTGCACACCTCCCACATGCATGTACAGTGACATGTGGAACTGTACCTGGGGTGTCCAGCGTGAACACAGATTATCTTCAGATGTGCCAGTCCTGCCCACCTGTGGCGGGAACTGGTAATGGCCAGCAGCTTTACCCTGCACCTACATTGAGTGCATACTATCAGCATTCCCTGGTATCAGTGACATCTGTCCATACGGGCATGTTGTTAGGCATGGTATGTCCATTGTCAGTCACATGTGATGGCACCACAGGTGGTGCAGTTGTCCATTGGGGAACATGGGGGAGGTGCACTGTCTGCACGTACGTGCATATTGGACAGATGGACAGGGTGACATGCCCTTTGTGGCCCACTACTGTCACTCCATAGTTATTATCAGTGGCCAATATGCAGTGTACTACCCACATATTGGCTGTTGCCTAGGCATATGTGTGTGTTTGACACATGAGTTGGGAATGTGCTCTGGGTAATACTGGGGTTGCTAACTGCGATTGCCTGGCCTTGATGTCACATATCTGGGTATGGCTTTGCACCCCAGCCTCTCACCCATATCACATGTGTTATGCCTGTACGGTGGACATTGTGATATATAGTATGGCCTCCATATAAGAAATATGCAAAACCCACTCCACATTGGTTACACCCACCTCTACACAGGATACACATTACAAACACATGCAGACCTGTCATGTTTGGGAGTAGAACCCCTACCTAACTAGTGTATTACACTACAGCACTATGCAGTTATAGTACACGCCACAGATATTACTGGAGTAGTCCTTCCCCAAAAGTGTATTTCACAATGACTGACATCAGCAGGATTTTCAAAGTAGGGCATTTGAAATGACTGTGAGAGACTAGCCTAAAACACATTGCTCCCAACACAGATAGTGACACATGCAATACATCCAGAACTGCCATGTGGGGGGATGGAACCCTACCACGGTTCTAATTCACAATACAGCAGTATGCAGTTACAGGACATGCTATGGTGATTACCAGTCTACAACCTTCCCAGAGGTGTATTTCTAGGTGTGTGACATCAGCAGCCCTGCCAAAGTTGGGTATGTGAAATGTAAGGGGTGTGAGTACCCTAAAAGCATTGCTCTCTACACAGTCAGACATGCATGCATACACACACACACACACACACACACACACACACACACACACACACAGAGTTGTCAGGTCTGGGGTTAGAACTCCCAACTAACTCTTTAATCACACTATGGCCATATGCTGTTACAGGACATGCTACAGCGGTTACTGGGTTACATTTGTCCTAGAGGTGTATTTCAATGTGCATGACATCAGCAGCCTTACCAAAGGTGGGTATTTGAATTGTAAGGGGTGTGGGTAGCCTAAAAAGCATTGCTCTCTACAAAGACAGACATGCACACAAACACACAAACACACACTCACACACACAGTTGCCAGGTTTGGGGTTAGAACTCCTACCTAACTAGTTTATCACACAACAGCGGTATGTAGTTATAGGATGTGTTACAGAGATTACTGGGCTACAGCTTTCCCAGGGGAGTATTTCTAGGTGGGTGATATCAGCAGCCTTGCCAAAGGTGGGTATGTGAATTGTAAGGAGTGTGAGTGACCCAAAAAGCATAGCTCACTACACACTCAGTGACTGACAGACACGCACACACAGACTCACACATGCACAGTTGCCACATTGGGGGTTTGACCACCTGCCCAACTAGATTATCACACTACAGCAGTAAGCAGTTACAGCATGTGCTACAGAGATTACTGGGATACAGCTTTTCCAGGGAAGCATTTATAGGTGGGTGATATCAGCAGCCTTGACAAAGGTGGGTATGTGGATTCTAAGGGGTGTGAGTAGCCTAAAAGGCATTGTTTTCTACACAGTGAGTGAGAGACAGACATGCACACAAACACTGACACACAGTCACACATTTGCCATGTCTGGGGTTAGAACTCCTACCTAACTAGTTTATCACACTACAGCAGTATGCAGTTATGCAATGTGTCATGGAGATTACTGGGCTACAACTCTCCCAAAGGTGTATTTCACATTGGATAACCTCAGCAGGCTTGTCAGGGTAGTGCTGTGGGGTGGCCTGTGTGTGCATGGCCCATAACCCATTCATGTAGGGGTGACATGCCACAAGCGGCCAACCACAGGGTCATATGTCACAGGTGCGTGTATAGGGCTACTAGGTGACTACGTCCTTGTACAGCCATGTTGCACAGCTGGCACGTGGACCACATAGTCTGTGGTGCTGACAGGTACTGGTCGCTAGTAACTGCAGTGTGTGACATCTGCACCTGATGTGTTTGGGGCCCTTTGGCTGTGTGCTGGGTGGGACAGGCGTGGATGGCTCCTTGTAACGGTCATCCTCTTCCACACATCTATAGCCATCTACTTTGGCTTATGGTGTGTTGTCCTTACATATATGTCTGTATTACTATCCACTGTGTGTGCAAGGCATGAGTGGTGCATAGTGACATGTGTCTGCACTAACAATTGCAACCGCCAGATGTGTCTGGTCCACTGGTATTTGCATACATGGCCTTCATATGTTTGTGTGTGAGCATGCCCAGTATGATCTTTCAGTATGTTGATGACTGACATTGCTTTCATTTCTTTAAGTGTGTGAGCATGCCCAGTAAGGCCGTCTGTTTTGCATGTTTGGATCATGTCCAGTGGTTTGTACTGCACTGCTGACCTTTGTGTTGTACACCGACAGGTAGCATGCTGTGTCTGCAGTGTTTCCACCAATAATTTGGCATTGACTGTTGCAACATGTCTGCATAGCGGGGGGAACACCTGACTATTTCTATGTTTCTACACAGGATTGGGGGGAGGTGCACCTGACTGTTACTATATTTCTATGTAGTGTGGGAGGCCACACCTGACAGTTGTACTCATTTGCTAGGACTGAACCCATATGTCCTGTAGTCCATTTCAGTCAGTAGTCCAGCGTGCTGGCTACGCCATACCAGTGTACTACCGTTCATGTCTTTTGATTACATACACATTAGTTTCTGACTTCCTAGCCATCACAACTGACATCCCACTACCTGGTCTGCTGTAGTCTGTCTGTGTAGGCCTGGGGAGGTGGTTGCCCATACCCCTCATTCAGAGGCCATAGTACGGCATTTGTTTGTGTTTGTCTACACCTGTATTGTTTGGCATTCCTTTTACTGTATGTGAGAGTCAGAGAGAGGTGCTATTCCCTGGGTCCCTCCCATGTCAGAGTATGTGCTATCCATTGCCTCTTTGCCAGGGCCAGGGCATACTGGGCATGCCTCCTTCTGCCTACTGGGGCAGGCTCTGGTTGTTCCTCCTCTGAGTCACTCTGTGCCTGTGCAGGACTTGGCATTGGTGGGGGGCTATGTGGCCCTGACCCTTGCTGCTCCTGCTGCAGCTGTTTCCACAGGATCATATTGTGTAGCATGGCACATACAAGGACGATTTGGGTACATGCAGTTGGTGAGTACTGCAAGGCTCCACTGGATGTGTCCAGCCACCAGAACTATGACTTGAGCATCCCAAGCACATGCTCTATTATGATTCTTGTTTGTGCGTGTGCCTCATTATGGAGTTCTTGTTTGGATGTGTGTGCTTTTCTGATGGGTGTCATCAGCCACGGCTCCAGTGCATATCCAGCATCCCTAACTAGGTGACCGTGTGGGATGTCCCCATTGGCAAATTTCTGGTACAGCTGCGTCAGATGCCAGATGTGGGAATTGTGATAACTTCCTGGGCAGCCAGCACACATGTTCAATATTATGCCCTGGGCATCGCATATGACCTGGCAGTTGATGGAGGGGAAGCCCTTGCGGTTGATGTAGACCCTACCCTGCTCACCAGGTGATGCTTTGATGCATATGTGCATGCAGTCTATTTCATCCACTACCTCAGGGTATTCTGCTATTTGGTGGAAGAGACGCATATTGCTGGCCGACTCCTCACCAGTGAGGGGGAAATATATGTTCTCACTGACATGTGCTGCCATGGCATGCAGTAATTGGTGGAGTACCCTGGATGCTGATGCCTGTGAGATCCCCATCATATTCCCAGTTGGCCTTTGGAAGGTACCTGTAGCTAGTATTCTTAGGCCTACACATACCTTCATTTCCACTGGGATGGGGTCCCCTCTGTTAGTTCTGTGTGTGAAGCGCGGCTGGCAAAGCTCAACAATTTGCTGTAGGAGGTCCCTGTCCACCCTATAGCACTCCAGTATCTCCAACTCATGTAGCCTGTGGTAGGTTACCCTGGGTCTGTACACTCTTCAATGTCTCCTCACTGTGGGTTGGTCGGCAGCATTCACATCCTCACCACCATCAGCCTCTTCCACAAGTTGTATAATAGCTATTGCAGCCCCTAAGATTTTGCTGTTGTGAGTGTTAAAAGTTCCCCGCTTGTTTACACTGGTGGTGTAGGGTGTGGGAAAAAACAGAGGGGTAGGTGTTTGCATAGTTTATAGTGGTGTTCTGGGCTGGGCTGGTCTGCTGCCTGTGTAATTGGCTGGTTCCAATACGTTTCACCTGGCAGCGAACCTAGTACCCCTTGATTAACTTCCTACTGCTGCTTTCCCTTCCCATTGCCCTTCTGTTTCAGCATGGGGTGCGCCACGCAATTGATGTACTCCAATATGCACACTGCTGCTATTTCCTGTTTTCACTTCCTTTATCTTCCTGTAGATACCATTGCACGGTGGGCACACCCGCTTACACTTTGTCATATGTGCTGGGCAGGTTGAGACACACCCCCTGGCTTCGCTGTGCTAAGCTTGGTGCAACACTGAACCACAGAGCTCCAATCCGCTGACAGTATGCCTGACACACCCACTCATGATGTCACCTACCACCTAGTCTTGCACTAAGCTATTCATACTCTTACACTGTTGGGACCTGCCTCACATGCTGGGGAAAACTGGGATTCATTATCCTTCCCCTCATTTGCATAGGATTGCCTGCTAATGCATTGTTACATGTGTCACACTGTGCCTCCCCCCTTAGCAACCACTGTTCACTGGCCAGGTTATCTTTTGCCTACCATTGACTTGCATGGAGGAATACTGATTTTATTTAGACTGCCTTTTTTAGGTTTATTCTTATTTCCTCACCGATCCCGTTTGCACGCCGCTGCCCTATGCTTCAACGGCCTTGATCGGCGGACATATAATAAAAGTTGTATTTTGTACATTTTGCATTGTTTGCAATGCCACTGGCCTTCTACTTGACCATTGGCATGCTTCTTCAATGATATGCAGCCTTTATTTGGGGCTGTCATGTCCCTGTTTAGGATTTTGCAGTACCATACTCAGTTACTAACCGAGTACATTACTGCATATTATGCTAGTCCTGCATGCCCTGATCCCTGCTTCCTGGATGGTGGATTTACCTCATTTGCATGGTTTTCACCTGTAAATGGGGTCATTTGCATACGGGGATTGGTAACGTGCAGCACTAGTGGTAGCGCTCGCGCACATCAGACGAGCACGTAAGTGGATCGCTCGGCCACCATTTTGGCAAAATTTCCTCTTCCACTAATCATGCACGCAAGCTTTTTAGAATCCAGGGGAATGTCTCCTCATTTTTCCCTTTTTACTGATTTACTGAGCATGCATATGGAACTTACATTCCTATGCTTGCACAGTACATCAGTGCAGAAAAAGTGATGGAGAAAAGAGAATCTCCATTGTTTTTTTTTCTGTCGAGATTTTACGAGGCACAGCACAGAAATAGAAGGAAAATCAGGTACATTTCTGTTTTTTTTTTTTATTTTTGAGAACATACTTGATTTTTTATTCTGTTTTGCTCTGTCCCTCATTATATTCCCATAGAAAGTCTGGCTGCTCAATGGTACTTTATAGGATGGACTTTATTCTATCGATATATGCTCCATTTAAATCGGGCACGCTGATTGGGCTTTCCACCTAGCGTGCTTGTTTTTGAATACAAATGAGCTATCATTGTGTAATTATCTATCCAAAAAGCTTGGAATTGCAGATTGTAAGATTATTCCAAATCCCACCTACTGAGTTTTCTCTCCAAAAAAGTAAGAAAGAGGAAAAAACGAAGGGATAACAATAGAAAGGGAAGGGATGAAGAACCCCCATCAGAATTCCAACATTTAATCACTGAACGAGAGATCTGGATAATAATTGAATGTAAATGCGTACATAAGTCTTCGGTCTTTAGTCTTTGGTTCATCTACATCAATGATGTATTGGGCCACCAATTTAGTAAAAAAGTAGTTTATTTAGTAAATATAGATCATACCATATACTTCCTGTTTGACATCAACTTAGATTTATGTATTTTCATTTCTTGATAAAATAGCTCATCCAGTTGTCTGTATCACACTGACAAAAGGCTGGATTCTGAAAAGACTTGAGCATGTCCTTGATGAGCAGTTACTTGCTAAGCAGTTACTCCACTGTCTGAGCCCAGAAAACAGGTATAAACCTCTCCCCATTCATCAAATGCTAACTGGGACTGCCAGACGTGTATGCTTTTATTTATTTTATTTTATTTATTTCACATTTGTTTACCGGGAAGTTCCGACTGGACACAGGTTCATTTGCAACGGAGGCCCAGGGAGAAAAGCTCCACATCAAAGGGAATTTGACTCACTGTGCCTAAATATCTTGATTTTGTACATTGATGAAACTCAGTAACAAACAAGGCTTATAAATAATGGGCTTCTTTGTGAGACACAAGCATCACCTGTAAGTGGGACTAGGTACTGAAAGCAGTACCTAGTTGGAAGCCAGACTGCTTGCAATAGTAAGTTACATGTGCAAGCAAATCTGTTCTGCAGCTTTCTGGAGCGGGGATAGAGCCTGGAACTATGTATATGTGTGTATTGGTGTAGGACAAGCCATCCTCACAAGAGTTTAAGGGACAGCTCATGAAGTCTTAGAGTTGACAAAGGTTCATAGATAAGTACTAGACTAGCTGTCATTGTGGGCCATTTTAAGCCTAGATAATTTTCCTTTTTGTACTCAAAATAACTTCTCCTATTTGGTTATAGATTGGCCTTACCCATGCCATGGTCAGTAATTATATATTATCCCTAATGAGAATAACTGGGATCAAACCATAGATAATTTTAGGGCTCCCATGCATCGTATAAAGCATTTAGGAAATGTGTCTGTCTATTAGTAGTACAGGGGGCAGTCCTGAGGTAAATTTTCTGTTTCTCATTCATAGATTTAAGTTGCACTTGATATCAGCAGGGATGAACTTTGTTTTATGTCTGTTTCATAACAGCAGTACCGTCTTCAAAATATACCTGTTCCTCCAAATCATGCTGTTGATGTTGCAGATGTGGTTTAGATCCCAAGATTGAGTATTTCTGATGCCATTTGACTTGCTGAAGTGCAGTAACTCCAACAATAATGAGTTGGAGGAAGCCTTGTATGCCAGACTCAGGTCACCTCTTAGCAGTCTGTAGGATACCGAGTATAGTGACAAGGCTTTGAGTCAGTCCATGTAGGACATGTTGTTAAGGCCTTGTACTTTCCCTGATGGGCTAGTGGCCCTATATGCCTGTCCCTTGTCCTACACAGGAAGAAGACAGGCACAATAGCTCTACTGGCTATTACACCTGCATTCAAAAGTCTACCCTACAGATGGAGCTTCTACACTGGACAACCTAAAGGTCATTTTGGCCTTTCCAAGATTAAACTTCACATAAAACCAGGAAAGTACTTGTTTTACACTGCAGTTATTTTTATTTAATGTTTTCTGCATTTTATAGCTTATTTTTTTAAAATGTTATAAATTATTACATTTTGTTTAACTTTGTGTTTTAGCAGCCATCTGGCTGTTAGTGCATCACATGTCTGTAAAGTGTCATGTCCTAAAGCAAGTGTTAAGTAACAAACCTTTAGAGCTGGATATAATCTCCTTACCATATACAATGCCAAATTATATAGCTTTTGAAGTAAAAAGGGTGTTGCTTTTCCATTTTATTTTGTTTGTAAGGGTGACCCTTCTGAACATTTTTTTCAGAGCTGAAAATCCCTGCCATGACAGCTTAAAAGACTAAACCCACAATATCTTACTACCCAAATGAATGTATAAACTACTATAGTTCCACATTAACTTTATCATTTGTAGTTTTATTTTTCCTAGAAAGTCCAGTTCTCAGCTAAATCTTGCAGATGGAACACCTCACACTGAAAATGAATGCACGATGATGTAGTGAAATCACAATGTAAATAACACACAGCTCCTCAACCCGCGGTAGTGGTGCTGCGGTAACGTTATCGCCTCACAGCAAGACATTGTCCCGTTCGATTCTCAGCTAGAGCGTCTTCTGCGTGGAGGCATACGTGAATGGGCGTGCCTTCGTTGAAGGTTGTGCGTCAGGGCTGGTAACTCGGCACGTAAAAATCCACTACCAAACATTAGTGGACCAGAGTTCCGCTGTGGCGACCCCTAACCGGGATAAGCCGAAAGACACAACAACAACTCATAGTGTTGCAGTTGTGTATAAATCTTTGTTCACTGTCTATGACATCATGGTGTGGGTATATGGCTGTAGATCAAAAATGAGTAAATCAACCTCCAACAGCATAACTTAATCTTCAATTTTTGTTAAACTGATCAGGGCTTTTTTCATGAGAAATACAATGGGAACAAAATTATTATAAAATAAACAAAGGTGTTTCCAGATATGAGCAATGCACATTAAACTAAGTGTTCTCCCTATGATTTTACACTTTTTTTATTGTTTTTTATATTAAATTACAGTTTCATTCTGTTTGGCTAAAATTCATTCCACCACAAGTACCAGTATTATATTGTGTGCTTTACCGTCACTTGCTAATTTTGTGATAAACAGATCTTGCATTTGCCAAAATGAGTATTATCCTTTGTTAACCTGTTAGACAGGATTTCTATCCTTTGTTAACCTGTTAGACAGGATTTCTATCTTGCTAAACAGAGTGTTCTCGTGACTTTCCACTCTTTTTCACACCTTTACATTTAATTTTACATTACAGTTTCAGTTTGTTTTGTAGTTAGGGTACAAATTTGCTAAGGGCAGTAGTGGATACCCTATGGCAGGGAATAATTTCCTGCTCTTTCTGAGGGGTGGACATTATTGGTTGGAGAGGTAGCTGCTTTGTTCTTCATTCTTTTGCTTTATCTGCTCAGTTAAGTGGTGGGCAATGCTCTGTGCAGAAAGAACACTTTAATTGGCAGACGCAGGCACTAAAGTTTCAAATTCTCTGTTAGGAACCTCAGTTAACCCCACCTTCTGGTTAAAGCTGTACAAATCACATATTAAAGCAGAGATACATCATTGTACTTCAGACATCATCTAATAGTCAGTGTACAAATAATTTACTGCATACCTTGTTTGCACTTATTTTTCATTTATATTTATTATTTTACCTCAAATCAAAAAAAAAAAAAAAAAAAAAACTTAAGTGGGAGCCAAAATGGTATTATCTGATCTTATTCACCCTTAACACCTCCCAAACTAACCTTATAGCCAAACTAGACTAGAATATTGGCTGCATACTGTTAACAGTGCTCAGGCCTAAAATAATTTTGTCTATTTTTACTTTGAACCAATACATTATTTCAGGAATCAAAACACTGTTATATTCCCCTATTCTTCCTTGATGCACATTGCACCCTTGGTCAGAAATGGAAAGTCTGACAGCTAATCTGCCCTCTGTTGCCAGATTCATACTACTTGGTACAGTCAGGCAATGTAAGAACTGCTTGATGATCGCAGATAATGATCTTTTCCTAAATTCATTACTGTCTGTTTGTGAGAAATGTAAATACCAGACAAATTGGAGACCAGACTCTAACAAACAAACACATCCTGTGAGCATCTCCATCACCACACTCTGCATATGCCCACACTAAATTATCATACCCTGAGGCATTTAAAAAATGAACTCATGCTGCAACAGACTAGTAGTTTGCAAGGCCCAGTATAAACTAAACACTGTAATACCAATTAATGACAACATGACTGGGAGTCACTAAGAAACAGCACATCTTAGACCCGTTAGACCAAAGTAATCATCAAGCACAAATAGAAATGCAGTAGTGATTGGTGATTCCATGGATTCTACACTAATGAGGCTGGACAAAAGTGGGGTGACAGTGAGCTGCCTCCCAGTGGCCAAGACTGTTGATAGTGCAAAGGCCCTAAAGACCCTTAAACAGGCAAATATGAATATGACATGGTAGTGACTCATGTTGGGGTAAATGACCTGGCGCACAAAACCCTGACAGATATGGGGAGAGACATGACATGACAGAGCTTTCCATGAATGTGACAAATGCAGGAAAGACCATAGCACTGTGTGGAATCTTTCCATCACCAAAATGATCTAGAGGTATCAAGAAAAGATGATTGGCTTTAATAATTAACTGAACACCTGGTGTCATTATTGGGTTATCCAGTATATATCTGCATGTGATGATATGTCTGACAACTGTGCTTGCATTGTTAAGGAGTAAGGCCTCTGCATATTTTTCCTGGCCCCATTGTGCCATTTTATGCAGGGTCCAGCTGGCAGACCTCCCAGCCTAACTTCCAAAATAAATCAACCACTTGACCATATCAAGGTGGCTCAATTTAATGCTTGAAGTCTAAATAACAAACTACTGGGCCTCGAGGCTCTCCTGCATTTGGAGCATACCCATGTATGTCTTGTTATAGAAATCTGGTTTATGCACCAGACAGCATGTCCACAATACCGATTTTTGTGAGCACCACTTATTTAGACCTGATGGTCACTGTGGTGGTGTATCCATATTTGTTAGAGAACACATTACCTCAAAACAGATATGCAGAGACCCACAACTGGAGCTTGTAAACATTCAAATCACACTAAATACGATCAAATATCAGATTACAACATAATAGAAGACTCCCCTCCCATGTATCTAGAAAATCATGCAACATTCTGATATATTCCTGATGACCTTCCCATAAGTATGAATAATGTTATCCTAGGTTGTTTTAATTATACAATGATTAACTAGGGGAACTATACCAGCAATGTAGGATATGCACAAAAATTCTTAGATTTTATTTACAAGAATTTCCTGGACCAGATTTTTAATGAGCCCACCAGAGAACAGAATATACTTGACCTGGTCATAACAAACTTTGCATATGTATGTATCATGCAGAAGTTTTCTCCCCATAAACTGGTTAAGTCAGAGTACAATCTAGTGACATTCTCCATCAGAGTTTTCAAACTGTCAAAAATAAATCATATTATTCAAGAACTGTAAATGTACAAATCCCCTGCAATTCTGTAAATGTGAGTACAATGGTACTGTATTTCCCCAAAAATAAATAAGACCGGGTCTTATACTCTTTACCCTGCCGAAATACTCATTAGGGCTTATTATCAGGGGATGCCTTATTTATCCCCATCGTACAACAATCTACATTTCTTCATTTATTCATGTACAAAAGTCAACATTTATTCATGAACACAAATCGACATTTATTCATGTACAAAAATCGACATTTATTCATGAACACAAATCGACATTTATTCATGTACAAAAATCGACATTTATTCATGTACACAAATTGACATTTATTTTGTACTTTTCTGTTATTGGACAACAGTTCTAAGTAACGCGTTAACAGTTGTGTAAGAATTCTACATAAACAGTGCAACAAACATTTCAACTTCAGAATGTCTACACCTTGCCTTTCACAGTGCAATATTTCATGCTTAACAGAAAGTGCAAAAAAATCTCAATACATGTGTATTGGAGGAGGGGAATAAAACTGAAAGCAGAAGCAATCCATTCTGTTGTCCTGATAATGGAAAAGTTGTTCAAATACAATCATGTCATCTTCTTCTGGAACATTGTCATAAGTCTCCAGCCCCCGAATTCTAGCCTGAATTTCTTGCGACTCCATTTCCTGTAGAGCCATTGGCCCCAATCTGTCATGCCTAGTAATAGAGCTCTCCTTAAATGAGCACTGCTTGTCCAAGTAGCCTGCTCGTAGTGCATCGGCAACACATCTGTCAGTGATTTTATCCCATGAATTTTTCACCCAAGTCACGACCTCTTGCATGCTAGGCTTCACAAAGTTTCCATGCTGATTTCTCTGCATTCTATTTTTAATGTTGTCATTGACGCCATGTGCAAATGGTCCTTGAATGGCTTGTTTATTGCAAAATCAAGAGTCTGGAGATAGGCAGTCATTCCTGCGGGAATCATTATTTGATCTATTCTTCTCTGTGCAAGGAATTTCTTCATTTCTTTAGTGAGGTGAGTGCTGGCTGAATCCCAGACTACCAGACCTCTTTCACTACCTCGCAAAACAAGTGTCAGTATTACATCGACCCACTTCCTTATAACTGCTTGTGTGCACCAGGCTTTTTCAGTTTCAAGAATGTAAATGCCTGAAACACGTTCTATCTTATTTTTCTTTGCCCTTACTAATGATTAGAGGTGGGGTTTTCTTTCCATCTAGATGAATTGCCAAAATACAGGTAACATGTGCACTCTCGTAACCAGTGGAGGGAATGTAGATTGACGAGGCACCCCTCTGATCAATTGTTGTTTGAGATCCTTGGCCCATAAACACTGCAGTTTTATCCATAGCAATTATGTTGGAGAGTTGGTATTTAGAAAAGTCGATGCCATCAACAAAGGACTTGAACTCAAGTGCACGTTTAATAACTTCAGTATCTTCCAGCTTGAACAGTGTTGTTGATCTTCTTAGAGACAGTTCATATCGCTGAAGGAAGCCATCCAGCCAATGTTGTGATGCTTTGAAGTCTTCTGGAGATATTTCTAACTGTGGTGCCATTGGAAGGGCAAATGCTTGAATATCAGCCCTGCACACAACCAAAGCCTTTGCTCTCCTGTTAGCAATCCATTCACAGATGATGTCTTCCAGCTCAGGAAGTAATGGTTGCTGACCTGATCCACACTTGCACTTCTTAGCATTTCCCTCGTTGGCCTGTTAACTGAGTTTATCGTACGCTGCATGCCATTTTTGGACCCTAGGAATTACAGGCATATCAGCCTAACAAGTTTTATATGCAAAGCCATGGAAAATATCATAACTGACTTAATTAACTATGATATCAAAAATGTTATCAGATTTGACTTCCAGCAGTTTGGTTTTATCAAGGGTAGAGCCTATCTAATGAATCTAGTGAACTCCTTCTAGAAGGTTACTCAGGTTGTAGGCTTAGAACAAGGTGTTCTTACAGTAAACCTTGATCCCACATGCAAATATAATAAGCAAGATGAAGGAGTTCCGAACTGACCCATGTGTGTTTAGGTGAAGAGTAAAGTGGTTTAAGGACAGAACTCACATAATAAGAGTTGGGGGTGCATCCCCAGAGAGCATAAAGTTGATTAGTGGAGTTCCTCAGGGATCTATTTCAACAACCAAGAAAAACTTGAGGTTTCATCCCAACATTGTTTTATCATATACTTTCTTAATGCTTGAGGAGTGTATATATATATATATATATATATATATATATATATATATATATAAACTGCTTGGGGCAATCTGTGCCTTAGGTATAGGGCTGTGAGGTTTCCTGTAACCCAAGAATGCTAATACCTCCATAAGTCAAACAATTTGCCTCTCTCTAGGCTTAGAATTCTAAATCTTCTTCATCAAATGAATTAGTCAAGAAGGAGAGATAGACTTATCATGCTACACCATCCCTGTCTCTGAAACAAGCTCCGTCTCCACGTTAAGCAGTGTGACATACTGTATGACGTTAAAAAGGAGCTGAAAAACTAAGTAGGTATTCATAAATTCACCCCTGGGTGACTAGTCTGGCACCCATTAAAAAGAAAGGCAAGGGCTAAGGACTGGTACTGGTAAAGTGGAAATGGCCTCACTGATTAGTTACCTTGTAACTCCTATGAGCAAGTGATCCTATGAGCCATCCACTATATATAACAACAACCACCACAGTCTCAACAAACATTCCAGTGTCATGGCAGCATTCTCCTCCACTTTAGAAACTATTCTTCCGTTCTCTTAGTGAAAAGTCAAAAAAAATGCTGATACCTGTTGTTTAGGGTAGCACTGAATCCAGTATACTCCCAAAACTACAAAAGTATGCTCATATCCTCCCCACACTGTCTATATGTTCATGTCCAGAAGTGACACATACATAACGAATATTCATTAACTTACACAAATGATATATCTGCAAATGAAAATTCATTAAGAAAATCAAACCACTGATAAGGGAGAAACAAAAAGCATGCAGTTTAAAGCTTAAAAAGCAAAATTCTTAGTTCAGGATAAAAAAACAAGTTTTACAAGGTATTATGACATGCAAAATAAAATTAGAATTAAAAGAAAAAACTATGATCTACTGCTTTTAAAATGAAATCTGTTTTACATCAATAAAATGCAGTAGGTTCAGTGAAGCAAAATAATCTGCACAAATTCTTACAGCAAAGGAAATTATACTATAAACACACAACTGGAAACAGGCTGGGACAAGCCAGTGGTTAGGGTTAGCACACATGAGTAAGGAATTGCAGGACGGGGCTTAATCATGTGTTCCAACATTAACCCTAACCTTGTCCCAAATCCCAATCCTACCCTTTTCCTAACACTACTATTAAAGACAACACACACACACACACACACACACACAGACGTGCACACACACAGGCACACACACATGCGCGCATACACACACACGCACACACAGACACACACACACGTGCGCGCGTGCACACACACACACACACACACACACACACATACACACATACAGACGCGTGCACGCACACACACACACACACACACACACACACACACACACACACACACACACACACACACACACACACACACACACACACACACACATTTCAACATTACTACCTACTCCCCCTTAACTTACATTCAGTGTTGCACTATTTATTTCTTCCTGCACTCAGTGCATAGTGCATGTAAACAACTGTGATGTCAGAAGTGGCATTCAACAACCTGTACACTTGACAAATAGAATGGAACCCATAATGAAATAACACCAAAGCACCTGATATTAGTAATAATCGGAGAAGGTGTGGAAGGAATACAGCTGGAGATCTGGGTCAGAAGAATCTGCTCAGAAAGTGAACTCAGGTGTCAGGCAATTGGTGAAAGGTTCTGTGCCCAAAAGTAACCATGGTGAAGTAGAGTGCTGGCAGCATAACACACAGGCTATCAAAAATGCAGTATTAGTAATCAGCAAAAAGTGAGTAAAATCTCCAGGTCCCTAAAGTCCAATCAAAAACTGAAGTAAGAGACACTTAAGAAATAAGGAGTGTTCTAAATTCCTCCAAATTCTGAAACATGCTAAACAACTTACCAAAAGGAAAAAATCACCCATTCACTGAGGAAGCCTTAGAAAAGGACTAATAACCAAACTGGTTGAAGATGCTACCATGGTACCTCTTTGGCATGGTATCTCTAATGAGGAGTGTAGGCCAATGGGTTCTGCACTTAGAGGAGGTCGAATGAGGTATATTATGTCCAACCACATAGGGGGATGGTTATAAGGGCTATTTGGTTCTCAAACCTCAACATGTCTGGCAGAGTAAAAGGTCTGAAAAACATGCCCAACCACCTGCCCACTGCTAGCTAGGACCAGTGACAAAGTTTAGATTGCATCTGTCCTTACCCTAGACAAACATGAAGCCTCCAAAGTCAGCCTGGGTCAGAACAAAACAAATCCTTCTTATAGTCAAGCCATCAATGTACATATAAGAACATTTATCCCAGAGAAAGGGACCTCATCAGAAGCTACAGCTCAACTTACATTCAGGTTAAAATATAAGTGCATGAAAAACCTAAAAAAACAAATATATTATAAAACCAATACCAGCTTTCATAGAAGGACTAGGACACACAAGGATAAAAACAAAGCTGTTAGGAATAAAGTGGAGTGGAACTGGTAAAATGTTTTCTCAAAAAATCTTGGTACAATGGTAAGAATAATAAAACAGAAAACCCACTCACCCAAGCCAATTCTTTGAATAAATCTTCTTAAGCATTTTCAATGGGCTGGATTCACGAAGGTTGTACAGAATGTAAGAGTAGTGTAAGATGGCAGACAGGCAATATGTCTGCCGAGCGATTCAGCAATAACCGGCAGGGGCGTGCATGAGAGCTTCTAAAGCTACTCTTGCACAGACAGTGTTATGGTATGCAATTACCTCATCTTCTACTGAAAGCTATGCAAATGAGGTAAATTTGTGATCCAGGAAACACTAACCTGTCCGTGTAAGAGTAGTGTTATTTGCAGAAATGTACTCCGTTGGTAACGGAGTACTGTTCTGCAAATAGCTAAATGGAGCTATAACAGCTCCAAATAAAGGACGTGTTTGCGCTTGTTTGCATGGCGCCACCCCTTGTGGAAACAGAAAGGGAAAAAGGAAGGAAAAGAAGTAGTACGAAGTTAACCAAGGAGAACTAGCAGAGCTGCCAGGTGAAATATATCAGAATCAGCCAATTACACAGGCAGTAGACTAGCCCAGCCCTTTAAACTCTGCAAACAGCAGTCTACCCTGTTTTTTTCCCAAGAACTCTGCAACACTGCAGTATACAAAGAGTGAAAACTTAAAAAGCTTAAGTCAGACAAAATGTTAGGGGCTGCTATTGCTGTCATAAACCAACATGTGCAAGGTGCTGAGGGTGGTGATGTTGTGAATTCTGTTGAGCAACCCACAGTGAGGAGATGGAGAAGAGTGTACAGACCCAGAGTAACCTACCAGGGGCTACATGAGCTGGAGATAGTGGAGCGCTATAGAGTGGACAGAGACCTCCTGCAGCAAATTGTTGAGCTGTGCTGGCCACAGCTTACACACAGAACCAACAGAGGGGAACCCATCCCAGTGGATACCAAGGTATGTGTTGGCCTATGAATACTAGCTACAGGTACCTTCCAGAGACCAACTGGTGATATGATGGGGGTTTCATAGGCATCAGCATCCAGGGTACTGCACCAGATCCTGGATGCCATGTCAGCACATGTCGGTGAGCACATATATTTCCCAAATTCCAGTGAGGCATTGGCCAGCAATATGTGTCTTTTCCACCAAATAGCAGAATACCCTGAGGTAGTGGGTGCAATAGACTGCACGCACATACACATCAAAGCACCACCTGGTGAGCAGGGTAGGGTCAACATCAACCGCAAGGGCTTCCCCTCTATCAACTGCCAGGTCGTGTGCGATGCCCAGGGCATAATAATGAATGTGTGTGCTGGCTGCCCTGGAAGCTATCTCGATTCCCACATTTGGCATCTGATGCAGCTGTACCAGAGATTTGCCAATGGGGACATCCCTGACAGTCACCTAGTGGGGGATGATGGATACGCACTGGAGCCGTGGCTGATGACAGCCATCAGAAATGCACACACACCCGAACAAGAACTCCATAATGAGGCACACGCACAAACAAGAAACGTTATTGAGCATGTGTTTGGGATGCTCAAGTCACAGTTCTGGTGCCCGGACACATCTGGTGGAGCCTTGCAGTACTCACCAACTACATGTATCCAAATTGTCATGGTATGTGCCATGCTACACAATATGATCCTGCAAAAACAGCTGCAGCAGGAACAGCATGGGGCAGGGCTAAACAGCCCCCCACCATTGCCAAGGCCTGCACAGGCACAGCATGACTCAGAGGAGGAACAACCTGATCCTGCCCCAGTAGGCAGAAGGAGGTGTGCCCAGTATGCCTTGGCCTTGACAAAGAGCCCACACATAGCACATACACTGACTCAGTAGGAACCCTGGAAATGACACCTCTCTCTGACTCGCACATACAATAAAAGGGATGCCTAACTTGACACTACCTGTTTCCAAACATGTATAGGGAGTGTACTATGTGTATCCTACATAGGCAGCCCTGCAGCACCACCTGAGGCATGATTGCCCTATTTTAAGCAATATAAAACAGTGCTAAGCACATTTTGCCACTATTTAGCATATTTAAGCACAATTGCGTTGTGCGCAATGTCGGGCAATGTTGGGCAAAGTCAGGCAAAGTTGAGTTAATGCGCTCACACCTACTTTACTGTTCCTTAACCAGTCAGGTCTGCTCAGCAGGAAAATAAAAAGCAGTGACAGGGCTCGAACTCAGGATACTGTGCACTATAGTCACAGTACTGAACCACTAAGCCATGACAGCATTTTACTGGCACAGACACAGCAGGACAATTGTAGACTAACGCAAACACAAACAAATGCTGTATCATGCCCTCTGAACTTCCACCCAGGCCTATGCAGACAGATAACAGCAGGCCAGGCAGTGTGATGTGGGTTGGGTAGGCTACGAAGTCACAAACTAATATATGTGAAACTGGAAGCTAAGATCTGTAGTACAGTAGTATGCCTCAAGCCAGTATGATAGGCAACAGTACAGACTGAAATGGAGTACCTGACATAGCAGTGCAGGCCTAGCAAATGTGTATGTGTCAGGTGAACCCCTCATCCTATGTACACCCACAGTAACAATCAGTTGTGGCCCCCGGGTAGAAATGTACAAATAATTGCTGCCCCCCCCCGTATGTAGAAATGTTAAGTCTATGCAAAGTGACTCATGGAAGCCAAGCAGGCACATTGTGCTTCCTGTCAATGTACAACACAAAGGTGAGCCCTGAAGTAAACACCAACTTGATTTTTCACACACATATAGTATATATGTCCATAATGGGCATGCTCACACACTTCAAATTTAGCAAATGTCAGTCAGCAACATACTGAAAGGTCATACTGGGCATGCTCACACACTTCAAATTTAGCAAATGTCAGTCAGCAACATACTGAAAGGACATACTGGGCATGCTCACACACTTAGGCCATGTCTGAGAACAGCAGTGGGCCACACATATCTGGCAGTTGCATATGTTTTACCCCAGGAACCTGTCATTATTCACCAATCCTGCCTTGTGCACACAGTTGTATGAAAACAGACACATATAATATATTGGAACCCTGTCATAATCAAACTATGTACCACAAGTACTTAAGTTGTTCACAGAAAGTGAAAAAGCAAAGAAGATCTATAAACCTGCAGTCGGTGTCATGAATAAACAATGTGGACTCCACACATTATCCAATCCATGTTCTGGCAAAATAATCTGTAAAGGAGTCCATAGAGAACCATGACACTTCCTTCCGCTATGCCATAAATAGCAATGTACACTCATATATGTCCTGAGTCAGTGCAAACTGTTAATGACTGACATTGCCAACATCCTGTCAGACAGGCTCATACATACATACCCCCCTCTCACTGACAAAAGGCCCTATCATCATACCTGGAGATTGTGAAAGCACAGATATCACATATAGAATGGGTAGACAGCTCCTTCCAAACCTGAAAACATGGCCTCTATGGGATTACATTGTTTCCCTAGCTGTGTCATAAGTGAACTCCAGAACAAACAGACCCTGCACCTGAACAGTCTGTTGAGCCTCACCCTCTGTACAGGACATGAAACTGTTGAATGTGTTACAGCAACATTTGGCACACTCCACAAGTATTGGTGCACAACAGACCATGGGAACTTTTGTCTTATAAGCCTATTAAGCCTGATCTGCAAGGCCATGGAGTCCATCATGATGGAATTCATAAATAGAGCTATTGAAAGCCTACAAACACCCAACCCTACCAATTTTGGTTCAGTCAGGGGCAGATCATGGTTCCTAAACCTGCTAGACTGTTTTCAAGGCAGTCACCCAGGACATACATCAATGAAATGAGCTACACACATCCCACATAGACCTTGAAAAGCCCTTTTCCAACATCCCAGACACATGTCGTATCCACAAAATCAACAACCTGTGCATAAATATGTATGTCATCTGATGGATTGCCATCTGGGGCACAGATAGATCACACAAGGTAAGAATTGTGGTCTCCTGTTCAAGCTGGTAACAACTGCTGCCCCCCATGGCTCAGTCCTGGGACCCCTCCTGTCTGGTGTATACTTTTCAGAAATACAGTCAAACACATGAGGGCTATATTTAGCAAAGTTTGTGGATGACTGCAAAAAAGTTGTCATAATCGATGTTTGGGACAACAGAGACATTCTTAAAAAGGGTCTCAGTCAGACAGATGTGGTGTCAAAATTATGGCCTCGAGCTACGGTCATACAGATACCACATAGGTGCCAATACCCTAAATATGGAGGTGATAATAAGGGATTTATGGACACGTGGATAGTCATCTCTACTTCCAGAAACACATTCACAAAGTGGTCAGACAATCATGCTATGTGTTCCCACAAACTGCCAAGGTCTTTGCATGTAGGTCAAAGGAGGTTCCCTCTACTCTTCAGTCATCAGACCCATCAGAGAGTACCACAACACACTTGTGATGAATCTGACTAGGCACCTGCAGCAGCTGGAAAGACCACTGAAGTACCTCAACAAGAGGATTACTGGCCTCAAACAGTTGCCCCATGCAACAAGACTGAATTTAACTCAATCTGTACTCTGTTGCATACTGTCTACTCAGGAGATATCTGCCCAACAGACAGGTCCATGTCATGGCAACACTCAGATCTGCTCTGAGTTACAGCTCAATGGCACTAAATATACAGACCCAACTGATATTGCCAACATCCTGGCAGATAGGATCAGTGCTAACTGTACCCCCCTCTCACCCATGAAAGAGCACATCTCTATAACGGAAGACTGCAAAGTTGCTGTCATCACGGCTGCACAGGTAAAAAACACTCTCCAAAGCCAGTATCACAGCATCCATGGGACCAGATAACATCCCAGGCTGTGTTCTACACAAACTACAGAACGAACAGGCACCACACCAACGTACCATGTTCAGTCATAGCCTCACCTCAGGCTTTGTGCCTGCTGAATGGTGCACAGCGACGGTTATCCCACTACACAAGGGTGGAGACACCATGGACCCCAGCAACTAGCGACCCATTAGCCTGATGAGCCTGCTCTGCAAGGCCATGGAATGTATCATCATACAACTTATAGAAAAAGACATTGGTAAACTCCAAACTCTGGGCCACAACCATGTTGGGTTTGTAAAATGCAGATCATGTCACCTAAACCTGATAGACGACATTGAAGCAGTCACCAGAACCATAGACAAGGGTAAGGTGGTTCGCACAGCCTATGTAGATCTTGCCACGGCTTTCAACACCATCCCCCACTCTGGAATTATAGATAAACCCACTAACCTAGGTATAAACTGCTATGTCACAAGATGGGTTGCCAACTGGCTCACTGACAGAACACACATTGTGAAAGTAGCAGACTCCAAGTATGACTTTGGACCACTGATGAGTGCAGTACCACAGTGTTCGGTCCTGGGTCCTGGGTCCTGTCCTGTTTTGTATCTACATCCCTGAAGTAAACTTTAACATGGAAGGTCTGTGGCCAATGAAGATTCCAGATGACTGCAAACTAGGAGCCAAAATTGTAAATACTAAAGATGTGGACATCCTACAAAAGGGCCTCACTGAGACAGATGCCTGGTGTCAAAGCCATGGCCTCAAGCTCAATACCAATAAGTGCATTGTCATCCCCTTTGGTAAAAACTCTGTAGCCGTGAACTACAACATAGGCGGTAGTATACTTAACACTGAAAGTGTGATAAGAGACCTTGGGTCACAGGTGGACAGTGGACACACCTGTGATCACATCCCCACAGTAGTCAGGAAATCCTTCTATGTGGCACACCTCATCACAAAAGGTGTTCCATGCAGAATAGAAGAGGACATTGTTCCCCTCTACTCATCACTCACTAGATCCATAATAGAGTACAATGCCCCTTTTGCTATGTACCTCACAAGGCATCTACAACAACTGGAAAGCCTGCAAAAATACCTCACAAAGAGCATTAGCGGCCTGAAATACATGCCATACACAGACCGTCTCAAAATGCTCCAACTGTACTCTCTCGCATATCGCGTACTCAGAGGTGCTCTCTGTCTAACAAACAAACCTATGTCAAACACAGAGCTATTGGACATGCTCCACGTAAAACACTCACAATCTTCGGCCCCAAAACCCAGAGTGTAATACAAAAGGAAGGGGTGTATCCATTTACCTTATGGATACCCACACCTTCAGGTTAGTAGCACATCATGAGGTCTTGTAGACCATGCAAGTGCAACCAACATTGGGCAAAGCTGCTTATCAGATTGTAGCCTGCTACAGATCACCTACCTTGTTTCAGGAACCTCACTCACAGTATTCCTGAGAACAGTGGAAAATATAAAGGTCCTATCAAACACCCTTATATGAGGAGATTACAACTACCCAAACATTGAGTGGGAGAATTTGCCCAATGTTTCCTAGAATTTAAAAACTGAAACGCCCTGGAACAGCTGGTCACCACACCCACTAGAGGTGACAACATACTGTACCTGATCATCACCAACATGGGGTACCAGTGTTCCACAACAGAGATAAACCCCTCACTGGTAATATCAGATCATAAAGTAATCACACTGGACATCCACATCCCCCCCCCCCCCCCTCCACACACTCAAGGAAACCACTGTGAAGACATCTTCAAAAGCAAACTGCACACTTCCCAAGACCAAAGTGGAAAGTTCCAAAGCCCCCTTGCTATAGGATAATGCTATACAATCTGCCAAATTATTTACAAGTGCATTCTATGAGCATCTACAGGGATGCATGGATCAAGACATCCCAAATAAAACCAAGATACACTCCTTCAAAAATAGAAAACCAATCTGGTGGTCATCGCACATAAATAAGCTATACAACAGAAGGAGGAAACGAACACATGACAGAGCAAACTTCACAAAAGAAAAGGCATCACTGATCATTATTAGGAAGAAACAATGATCGCTCATAAAATAATTCAAGGCCAGTTTCTAAAGACAAATTGCCAAGGAATGTAAGAATAACAACCACAAAGCCTTTGTTAGCTATACCAAACATTTAGGTGGCAACTCTCAAATATGCTGTCAGCTACTGCAAAATAGCAAAAAGATACACTGAACCAACTTACATTGCCCACATCCTGGGGGACAGGTTCAGTGCAAACTCCCCCCCATCACCCCCTAAAGGGCCTGTGTCCATCCCAGAAGAATGCAGAGCACCAGACTTCATGGACATGCAGGTAAAAACAGCCCTCTCCAAAGCTAAGAACACAGCATCAATGGGACTGGATGGTGCCCCAGGCTGCGACTTACACCAGCCCCAAAAGGAACTACACCCTCACCTACATTCACTGTCCAGACTCAACCTTACCACAGGCTATGTACCCAAAGAATGGCATACAGCAACAGTCATTCAGCTCCACAAAGAGGATGCCACAACAGAACCAGGACACCATTGCCCTATAGGCCTACTCAGCCTGGTCTGCAAAGCTATGGAGCAAATTATCATGGAACCCATAAACAGAGACATTGGGGACCTCCAGACACTGGACTCTACCCAACTTGGCTTTGTTAAAGGTAGATCATGCCTCCTAAACCTAGTTGACTTATTTGAAACAGTTACCAAGGACATAGATGGAGGTGAAAGTAGTCCACACAGTCCACCTGGACATCACTAAGGCCTTTCAGCACCATTCCCCACTCTGGCATCATGGACAAGCTTACCAGCTTGAACATCAACAGCTATGTCACAGGATGGGTGGCCAACTGGCTCACAGATCAAACACACATGTTCAGAGTTGCAGGTGCCATGTCCGACTCTAAACCAGTCACAAATGGCATCCCACAGGTATTGGTCCTGGGACTCCACCTGTTCAGTAGATACTGTTCAGAGGTACAGGCAAGCATGGGAGGAGTATGGCTGAACAGGTTTGCAGATGACTGCTAACTGTGGTCTATAATCAACTCTACGGCTGACACAGACATTCTCCAGAAGGGTCTTACAGAGACAGATACCTGGTGTCAAAACAATGCCCTCAAGCAGAATGCCAAAGAATGCATAGTCATCCCCTTTGGATAAAACAAAGTGCACGCAAATTACCACATAGGTGGTAGTCCAGTATGTACGGAGAATGTAATTATGGCCCTGGGGACCCAAGGTGATAGTAAACTCTCCTTTGATGATTACATTGCCAAAGTGTTTAGAAATTCCTTCTATGTAGCACACCTAATGTAACCCACTTTTTTCTAGTCTGATGATGTCACCATCTTACAAATATACCTGTGGAAAGGCGAACTTACAGTACTGTGTATAGTGTGTCATATAAATGCGTACTGCTCTAGTATCATAAAGTAGTTAGGTAGGGGTTTGAAACCTGCCCTTGACAACTGTATGAGAGTGTCTGTGTGTATGTATATCTCCTTGTAGAGGAGCAATCTTTTTGGAGACAATAACAGCACCTTAAAAGTGGTATACTTATCTTTGTCAAGTCTGATGATGTCACCATCCTAGAAATATACCTGTGGAAAGGAGAACTCCCAGTAATGTGTATAGCATGTCGTATAAATGCGTACTGCTCTAGTATCATAAAGTAGTTAGGTAGGGATTTGAATCCTGCACTTGACACCTGTATGAGAGTGTGTGTGTGTATCTCCTTGTAGAGGAGAAACCTTTTTGGAGACAACTACAACACCTTAAAAGTGGTATACTCATCTTTGTCAAGTCTGATGATGTCACCATCCTGCAAATATACCTGTGGAAAGGAGAACTCCCAGTGATGTGTACAGCATGTCGTGTAAAGGCGTACTGCTCTAGTATCATAAAGTAGTTAGGTAGGGGTTTGAATCCTGCACTCGGTGAGTGTGTGTGTATTCTATGTGTGTGACACAGTTGGTCACTGTGTTGTGGGTTTTGCTTTTACTACTGTATGACATATCACAATGACAACAGTATGTGCATTGCACGTCAGGTAGCTGTGTGGCAAATACATATGCGTACATGTGACCTCAATTATTTCATAGGTGGGAACCCTGCTTTCTCCATGAACACATCTGTTATCTTTGCCAGGGTGTGCTGCTGCTTTCCAGACCTTAGGTCACATCTGTATGCTTGTGACAAGCCCAGCCACTGAAGTGATCCCTGGCCTAGGTCATCCATGTTACACACACTCATTACGGTCTCTATTGAATAGTGTGAGTGAGGGTTTATGCCTGAGGTATATTTCAGACCTGTTCAAATGCAGCAAAGTCTGTCAATGATGGCTATTCATAATAGGTGTACAACAACCTTTGTGGATATGCATGCAGTCCCCTTATTGCTTATGCGATTCACCGAGGGATTTCAAAATACCTTTGGAAATGTGATTACCAAAGGAGAGATGACGTAACACTTGGCTGTATGTACACATCGGTACCTGTTCAACATGTTGGGGACTACTACCTATGTGGTACTGTGGGGATACTATGTTTTGTAAAGGTGGATGACTATGCTTTAGTTGGCTTATAGCATTACAGCATGGGTTTGACAACAGGTAACTGTCTGTATGATACCCTTGCAGAGGATGTGTGTGTCATCTGGAGAATGCATTACAGGCTAAAGTATGCATTTCCAGACGTGGACGGACATATCCCTACTGTGTTTGCTTGTACCTAAGAGAGCTATATGCCAAACAGGAGCGGTCCCAGGAATGGGTACAGGTGAACACCACTGGTTACTGGCATAGTATAGTTCCTGAAAGATACAAATGTTACTGTGTGTCCTACATCTGTGTGTCAGTTGTCAAGACATCATCTAATGATTGTTTATGATCAGGTTGTTGAGGTTATGTATACTACCAGAATGCAAACCAATGACAGATAGTAACAGTATCACCCACAGCACAGTGTCAAACCATGTCATACACACATGTGCACCTAAGTTCCAAAATGTGTGTAGTACTATGCATACTGGCCACCAACAGAAACTATGGAGTGTTAACACTGTGTAGTACAGGGCATGTAACCCTGCCCATGTGTCCACTATGCACATATATGCAGACAGTGCACCTCCACCATGTTCACAAATGTACACCTGCAAACCTGTGCTGCACATATCCCATATGTACTGTCCACTCTCTAACACATGCTGCCAATACTACACACATCAGCCAAGTGGCATGTGGGTGGACATTACACTATTGGAATTAACACTGGTGTAAACAATACTACATTGACAATCATAGCTTTAATGCATCATGCCTGCTCAGCTACACCTTCAAGGATATCATTACACGTTACTGCTGACAACATGCTAACATTGCTATACTGCTATAAAGTCACCCTGTGCATCAGCACAATGTTAGCCTGTTCCTGCATCAATGTTACAGATGACAGGAGGTGGCACAGGTTTCATCATATGCACAGGGTGTGTTGTTGGTTTGCCAGAGGCCTACATTGAGCCATACAATCGACATGTGTGTGTGTGTGTGTGTATGTGTGTGTGTGTGTGTGTGTGTGTGTGTGTGTGTGTGTGTGTGTGTGTGTGTGTGTGTGTGTGTGTGTGTGTGTGTGTGTGTGTGTGTGTGTGAGGGCCAAGAGTACTGGTATGGACCAATGTTGATGTAATGTGTGCAGGTATGTGTTAGCCCTAGGTGTCTGGTTTATGTGTGTGTGTGTCTGCATGCACACAGTTCCACCACGTGGCTGCCATATATGGGGATGTGTGGGACAGCCACAGACTGTGCCTGCCAGGCTTTACAGATCACTGTCTCTGGCCACGGATATGGTACCTGTGCCTGGCAGGGGTGCTACTGACAGTATCAGGTACTAAGCCAGACTGGGTACTATCCTCAGAGGTAGACATATGTACACTGGACCCAGGTCCCTGCTAGGACTGGCCAGAGCCACGTGCACGTGGTCTTCTAGGACGGTCTATGGACAGCCCACCCCCAACATTGCTGGGGCTGGTACTGGCATTACGGGAGCAGCTGTGACTTGAGGGATGTCCACGGTGACTGCCAGCTGCTGATGTTGCTGGCATACATCCACATTGATGTCTCAACCATCCCGCACTGTCCTGACACATGAACATGACATTGCGGAGGACATCTAATGTCTCACCCCAATGTCTATCAGTGACCTCAGTGTAATTACGGATGGCACCTGCTAGATCATGAATACTGTCATTTAAAGTGGTGTTATGTGCCCTCTGTGACCTTAGTCCCTGTCTGGTGTACCGTTCCATACATGCCTGTGCCTCCATGACAGCCTGGAACATGCATGCGATTGTAAGACCTGTGGCATGTCTGCCAGGGGCATGATGACCAGCAGTGCTCCAATGAGAACCCCTGGACATCTGCCTTTGTGGTACCGTTTCAGACCTCTGGGTGTGGCTGCTGTGTCCGGATGCATGTGCCATAGATACCACACTGTCCTGGCCATTGCCAACTGCACACTGTCCCTCAGCTAAGGGCATTGGTGATGATGGATGTATTGGCAGTATGACTATGTGCATGGATGGGGTGGACACCTGTGTACTGTTGATTGGTGGCCCAATGACAGACCCTGGCAAACATGCCTGTGTCTCAACACCCCTATCCTCATTATCACTATTTGTGTCAGTGACATTAGGTTCCCTGCTGCAGTGAACCAGCCCAACCTCAGCACCTGTGAGAGGAAGACAGGAAACACACTTTACGACCTGTACATGATGTCAGAACACATGTACACATGCACACATGAACACATGCACACATGCACACATGAACACATGCACACATGCACACATGAACACATGCACACATGAACACATGCACAAATGCACACATGAACAAATGCACACAAGAACAAATGCACAAATGCACACATGAACACATGTGCACATGAACACATGGACACGTACACATGCACACATGCACATATGCACGCATGAACAAATGCACACATGAACAAATGCACAAATGCACAAATGCACACATGAACACATGCACACATGCACACATGAACAAATGCACACATGCACACATGAACACATGCATACATGAGCACATGCACACATGCACACATGCACATATGCACACAAATACACTCCTCACTAAAGCAGAGACACACACCACCAGCACTCCAGAACATACTCAATAGCTGTTGATGGTGGGGTACAGTATCACAAGACAAACAGTCATATCACATGTGTCAGCATGCAGGACATGTGTTGCTCAACAGCATACAGTGCGAGTGTAGACAGTCCTTGATAATAACAGTATACATGGCTTTGATGCATGTGTTGTTGTGCAGTGATTGGCCTCACTCTGAAACACAATGTGTACATGGACACAGCATTGCTGTGCAAGTATTACAAGCTCTTCAATGTGCTGTGCACCATCACTCACAGGTATACATATCATGGCTGGATGTTTATCTGTGTGTCACATAGATATCCGTTACTTATTAGAGTGTCTGTGTCTTTAGCAGATAATTGTGGGCACAGGTTTAGCTCATGCATGCAACGTATACACACAGAATGAGTGGTGCATGTATACCTGATGGAATACCATTGCACAACATAGCCATTGTACAGTAGTTATGGTGAGTGTAGAACATATTGTGGACATGCCAGTGCCAGTCATGACATGGCATGCTACAACACAACTGTAACATTAAACATCACACATACACAATGTGTGTCATGTGACCTATACAATCAATAGCATTACAAGACATATATGGGTCACTTTGTGCAAATGGTGATTGCTATGCATATTGTGTATAGGTGCATATGTTTGCACACACACAACATTGAGGTGTATAGCAATGAATGCTATGTGTAGTACTGTGGTTACTGTAACTGGATGGGGTGTAGTACCATGAGCCATCATCATGCAGCATCATGTAGCACTCAAGGCTACTAATGTGTGCCAGACCGGCACCTATCATGCTGTACCTGAACCGCAGTACCATGGCTACATTCACCATTTCACAGCCAGTTGTTACATGGGTTTGTAAGGTGCCCAATAGGGAGCATTGCCTAACATGAATGTGTTGTGTGTTGAAGAGTGTCGCACTGCCCCATGATAGGCCTCTACCCCTCAGGTATATTATGTGTGCTGTGTGGCTGACATTTGGGATACTGGAGTGTAACCTTACAGCGTGTGTCTGAATACGCCATGTGTAGTATATTAACATGTACTGCGTATGACAAAGTTGTGTATGTTGTGTGCATGTGTTTCAACTGCCTATCCAATGACCACTACAGTGTAGCCACAATTGTTTGGGATGATCTGTGTATTGCATGTGTTTGAGGCAGCTACTCACGTTATTGAGATGTGCATAGTCTCACAGCAAACATGCACAGCATGCATTATGCGTAGGTGTGTTACATATGTAAATGGCCTACACCTCACCTATGACATGCACATTTTATTTGCAATATTAAATGTAGAACACACTCACCAGCATGGGTATGCTGCCTTGATGTCACACCAGAGGGACCTACAAGGATATGAGACAGTTTGTCAGTGGCAACAACTGTGGCATTGCTACTGTGAGTTTGCAATCTTACAGTAGTACAACGGTTGACAGTCACAAGCCTACACATCATGTTCCAAATTATCAGTATTGCACAACACCAGGCTCCACATCTTCTAACTACACAGTACACATCTCACATATGCATGATCTAACAATAGATGTAACAGTAGTCTACAGATATGCCATGTTACCTGCACGCTCCATGTGAACTTGCTGGGGGCCTCCGTCCTTCATGATGATACATGTGTGCTGTTGTTGTTGTTGGCTGGCAGCCACCAGGCTCAGGAGCAGCTCCTCCACTCTGGTGAGGGGGGGGGTGGGTGGTGACCCCACCACCTGTGGCAATCTGTTGCCTACAGACATCAGACGCACGTTGCCGGACATGTCTAAGTAAATCACTGCAGTGATGGCATACCTGCTCATATGTCCGGTTATGCATGCCTATGTCATTTATCCTACGGACAACATCTTGCCACAGTGCAGTCCGCTCATGCTGGTCCTGGCTGGTTCTTGAGAATAGCAGGGTGTAGTTTTGGATGAGACTGGTGGTTAGGATTTCATCCTCTGCTCGACTATAGGTAGGGTTACGATGGTGGGCCATGACCCTGGAAGACAATGAAACAATATGTGTGAGCAGTCATCATGTGGCACACTTAACATTCTACAGGACAGATATCACTGAACTGCCATAAATAGCAAACTATTGTCTGTCAGAGGATACACACTTTCAATACCACATATCAGTGCTCAACCCACAACTGCCTGACAGTGCCTGGCATGCTCTATATATTAAACCATTTTCTGCACAGCAACAAAGAGAAACCACTATGTAAGACTATACAACAGTACATGGCACACTGTATGCAACACAATGCACCACCTAGCCACAGGAGGTATATATCAAGCTAATGCATATATAGAAAAAACATAAAGCTGGACCACCACGATAAAACAATAAACTTTTAATCCAGTAAAAGTTGATAAGCGCTTTCACGTACACACTGAGTACGCTTCTTCAGATCTCAAAGTGCAATGGAAACCTCTCATCTTAAATAGTATGCATAAAATCATTCAAAAACTTTTATTCAATCAATTATTCAATTAATTAATTAAATCAGTTAAATCATCAAAAGAGTGACTCACATTTCTTACTAAAGGCAACATTTTGCAAGCAGTACATATTTACTAAGTCAGCTTAACTAATCAATGTATATATTTGAAAGGCATTTATAACTTAATACTTAGCAAATCACTATAACAATAAGTTCATATTGATTTATTGATTTATAACAATTTAAAACTATCTTAAAAATAAAAACTTTCATCATATGATATTAAACTTCATTAACACAAAGCAAATTACATAAATAAAATAAAATATAAATATGGTATGTGCAGCTTCATTTCAAGGGGCGTGAATCATGCATAAAGAAATATGTCATCCATTGCAATGATTGGAAAGTCCAGTTACAGTATTACCAGTATACCACAGTAGTTGTTGATAGAAAAACCCCGGCCTAAAATATGTGCACATTCGTGAATATAGGTGGCATACTTCTGTACTAGACTATACATGTTGCTAGATACGCACTTATATCCTGTAACACACATATGACCGAGGGCATGTTACAGGCATACCCACACACACATCAGACATACATACAGGAAACAGAGGTATGGCAACCCAGATGAGCTTTACGTGTGTACCATACAGTACTGTGTGTCGGTACTTACAAACCCTTATGCCTGATGTATGTAATCTGTGAGGACTACAGGGAACACACAAAACGGTGTTTCCAAGCAATGTGGACATACACCATACTGTTCTGTTTAGGCCTACAGCTTCAGGTAGTACTACAGTTCATACAGGATTTGGATTCACCAGCAGTACCAATCAATGAGCATACATATACTGCTTTAGCCTCCAATGGCACACCCCAGTTAACACCAAGGGACTACATCAGACCGTATGCCATACTGCTTTTTCTGGCTAGCAACAGCATACACATCTTTTGCTGGGATCAGAGCTAGGGCACATAATACCATGACAGAAACAGTTTCCCACTAAGCTATCCCACATATACACAACTGTGACAAATTCACCAACACATTCACCATCACACTCAGTCAACCTCACATAGCAATTATTGCAACAAGTACATGTGGGTGTGTATTGGTTCATAGGTAGGTAATAGGCTATTGGCCCTAGGGCCTATAGAAGCCTAGTCAGATGGTACCCTGGCCTTTGACACCCAAGTAATTTAATTTCATGTGCCCCTGTCAAGCAGAGCCACAGAGGTGATTCCCGGGGTGTATTTCCTATCTCCCATCCAATCATCAAGACTATTAATGATGAGTGCTACTGAGGAGCTTTGTTTGCTATTGATATGTAATTTGTTTAAGAGTATGGGATGTCTCTGAGATAGGAATCTATCCCTCCAGCATGTTCTGTTTATTGAGGTGACAAGGTTTAGGTCCCTAGAGCGTGTAGCTCGTAGGGATTGTGATCTGTTTACGTGGAGCATGTCGAACAGCTCTGGGTTTGACATAGCTTTGTATGTTAGGCAGAGGTCACCTCTGGGTTGGCGGTATGCAACACAGTCTAGCTGTGGTTTTGTGAGACAGTCTGCATAGGGCATCTGTTTGAGGACAGCAATACTCTTTGTGAGGTATGTCTGTGGCCTTCACAGTTGCTGTAGATGTCTTGTACTCTATAATGGGTTTTGTGAGTGATGAGTAGAGGGGAACACTGACCACTTTTTCCCTGGATGACACAGCTTTTGTGATGAGGTGTGCCACGTAGACAGATTACATGACTAGTGTGGCACTGTGATTATCAAAGGGGAGACTACTGTCCACTTGTGTCCCATGGTCTCACACACTTTCGGTGTTAAGTCGACTACCACCTATGTGGTAGTTCATGGGTACAGAGTTTTTAGCAAAAGGGATGCCAATGCATTTTCGACATTGAGCTTGAGGCCATGGCTTTGTCACCAGGCATCTGTCACAGTAAATATGACTCTGTCTCTCTATCTCTCTCTCTCTATATATATATATATATATATATATATATATATATATATATACACATACATATAAACATCCATTGGTGTACATATAGATATACATATAGGCACATATACAATCCACCTTTCATGGTGGGAATATCAATTATGTGAAGTATGTGAGGTATACAGTTATGTAATGATATTGCACAGTCTTGTGCGAAATGCATTGAAGGTGTTCTCAGCCCATGTGGCTTTAGTAGGCCTCACTGGCTGCAACACTGCAAACATAAATCACACCCACAGCGTTTAACCACCACATGTCATATACCAGCACTGTATGCTGTCTTGTTTGCTATACACTACTACCTACATACAAATATGCACATAACAACCTTCACCAACATATATATGACCTCCCTTCACAAACAGTTGCAGTATGTCCCTTGCTCTATGCACATGTACAGATGATAATATATCTGACACAGATATATCTCTCCATATGTGTGTGCCATACACACACAAGGTCCACACTGTTGTAAGCCCCTGGACCTCACGGCTGACCTGTTGGTCCTTGCTGCAACATGAACAGGTGTCACGTGTGAGCACACAGTAATATTAGAGGGTGTATACATAGCTGCAAATGCTAGATTAGCATACTAGCCTGGTACAGCAGTTGCCAATGCTAAGCTACACATTGATATGACTATCATGCATGTGTTACTCTGTCACATCCATGTTTATATAGCTGTATGCGCTACTCCGCAAAACAGCCATTGTCCACGCTACTGTACAGAACACAGATAACATGGATCAGATGTTTGACATTTAATGCTGAGCTATATATGTCATAGTTATGTCCCACTGCACACAGCTACACACTGATTTGTCCATGGCAGTAGTTATGCAGGGCATCTGTGCATAGATACGTACTGCTGCCACATATTGATGTTTCATAGTATGTAGAGTAGTCTTCAAATACATCTACTACATGCCAGTAAATACATATCTGTTACATACCTTTCCTTAATATGTGTTGGTAGTATTCAGTTCCGTGTGTCTTTGCCTTTTTTTTTTTCGGCTGGTGTTGGTGGGTGTGTGTCTTTCTCTCTCTGTCTCTGTCTCTGTCTCTGTCTCTCTCTCTCTCTCTCTCTCTCAGTATCTGCAATGGGATGATTGCATGTGTGGCCAGCAAGTACAACCTGCTTTTATAGGTATCTGCACATGTGCATGTAATGGCCTCTGCACCAATTGGTGGCCACCATTTGGTAATTGCATGCAGTCTGCTGTGTGGTAATTGCAGTACTCACTGTCATAGCAACCCAATGCTATAAATTGCTATGTCAGGTAGGCGTAGCACTTTCAGCTTTCCACAGTGGGGCCCATGCTTGTTTGCTGTGGACACCGTCATGTAAGTCAGAAGATTGGTATAGTTCTTATATCTGAAGCTAGGGGTGTAGCCAGTGATTTAAATGTTGTACTCAGACCTGAATGTTGCCACTTCCAGTGCACAGTTGTCAGTGTAGAATTGTACTCACCCCTACAAATGCTAACACAAGATACATGGGAGTATGTAGTTTCTTTTCTACTTATACAATTAACTGCCGTACAAAAGTAGTTATTGAGATGTATTCATTTGGCACATTAACTGTTTGTGAACTGCTATACTGTAAATATTAATGTACTCATTTCCGCACAGTTTGTGCTTTATTATTGTTGACATTAGCACAGGATGCTCAAGAAAACTGGACAATTCCAGTACTGAGTATGCCTACCTACAACCTTGGTAGACCCTGAACACACAGGTATACTGTACATTTGGGTGAGGATGCAGACATACAGAGAGCATTATGCATTATTGTGTGAATGTTATATTGATGGACTTTAATGGACTTTAATGGTTGCTGTGTACCTATTAGTTTAGCAAGGCAAGTAGTCTGTCTGCATAGCTCCCAACTGTGGACCTATCAAGATAGTAGTCAGATGTTAGGCTGTTATTCTCTGTCTGTGCAACGCGCAGGTCTTTCCAGCACTGGTACAATGGCATTGTTACAGTCGTTTGCTACCAGTACATGGCTACATCCTTTGGTATTTCAGTGTTGTACTCCTACATAAGGGTATGCTTGTGGAACTCCTTCTAAAGCTATTTGCACAGTGTGTAACAGCAGAAAAGCTGATATACCTGTGTGTTTCTGCCTTGGCCAGGCCTCTGAAACACTCAGGTACATATTTGAACAGAGTGAGGTAAAGGTAGGTAAAAGTGAGGTACACCTTAAAAATATTAGGGACAGTAAGTGGAGACTTCAGGAAAACCAGTGCATATGAATTACTACACCTTTTCTGAAGTACAAGTGGTGTCTAACTCCTACATATTGCCATTATTCATTAGGTATAATACCCCACCTTTCTGCCTAATGTCAGTACTTTTCAGGGGAATCAGAGGGGCACAGCTAACACATGTTTCAAGATCAGGGACATCCCTGATATGTAGTCACAGTTGGGATATATGTCCTCTGCCCTAGTCAGATATGCCAGTATTTGTCCTGCTATGATACTGTGTGGGGGTTGTAAAGTGCTGCTGTAACATCATTTACTGCTAGAATGGCTGGTTCTCTTATCACAGTCATGTAATGCAATTCCACAACAACTGCTGGCACAGTTCCACAGAACAGGTTTTGTGTTATGGCATTCCTATTTTTCCTTTACATTCACTCATTCTGATGCATGATATATCTATTTCAGCAACAGCTTGCTGTATATCTACTGTGACTTAGTGGTACTTTATGCAGTCTAGTGTATCCAAGGTTCGAGACTGACAGTGGTGTTTTATTTTGCTGCTGAGCAGAACAAGGGCCCTCACATGCAAGGTGACTAAGGCACTTTTAAGCAGTTGTAAGTGGGTTTGCACGGGTTTGCGCGAAGCTTAGCAATGCTTAGCTAAGCGCACACACGTGCACACTCGCGCAAACCCGTTAACTACTGTTTAAAAGTGCTTACTCCCGCTAACCCTCGCACTCACTTCTTTGAAAGAAAAGAAAATGGGGAGATAGGACAGTAGTGAAAAAGGGGCACAAAGAGGGAAAGACAGTAGGGAAAACAAGCTCGGGATGTGCAGGACGGGTGTGGGGAAGGACCATAGCTGCCCATTTCTTTTACAGCAACGGCTGTGCATATGCAATAATTTTGGAGGGAAATATGAAAGCCTCCACCCCTGGGAGAGGGGTGAGGACAACAAAGTATGTTGTACTGCCAATTGAATTACATCTTATATGTCCAGCAGATGTGTGCAAAATGGCCAGCTATGTATGGGGCGTATTTTTTTTTTGGAGCAGATTGCCCTTTTTTTTTCTTTTTCCAGGTGAGAGTGGAATGTGGGTTAGGGGATGTAGGTATATTTGGGGAGGTAGGTTGGGGAGGTAAACAGACAGGACAAACAAGACGCATACAGGGGTGGAATATGACACATGTGGTGGGTGAACACCATTGACGGGGAAGGATGTTTGGAAATCGCAAGCCCATGTGCCCACAGATGGCAACAGTGGAACTGAGATCCTCACCCATGGGCAGTCACCACTGCACCTTCACAGCCCAGAGGGTGGCTGTGCTGGGGGCTGTGTAGGAGGGGCAGGCTCACCCGTGAGTTGCGCCACTCGTGCCTCAAGCTGGCGTAGAGGATCAGTGACAGAATGCTGGATCTCCCTACACACCACAGCCCAGACCGTTTGGAGGGTGAGAGGAGGCCCTCCTCCACCCACACTTGCATGGGGGGGGTGAGCCCCATCCCCTGCAGTGCTTCCACCCAAAGGTGGCACAGGCCCAACGGAGGAGGAGGGTCCGGGCTGGGCACCAGACCTGCTGCTACCAGGTGCCATCGCCAGCTGAGGTGGGACAGGTGGGTCCGCTGGGACCGGCCTTCCCATACATTCTATGTTTAGGAGGATTTAATGACAATATGGGTTGGTAACAGCCAACAGCATTCTAAATTATTTGTAACAGCATGCAGTAGTATTCCCATTAACCCAACACACCAGAGTTCCAACAGTTGAACAGCAAGCATAATACATGCTTATATAGAACAACAGTGGACATTCCAACAGCATGCAGGATTAATTGGTGGCAACAGGCCACCAAGATTGTGGTATTTGAACAGGGCACATGCATCAAAGTAAATTCAGATATTTATAAACCAATAGGACATATGTCCCAACAAATGTTTTGAGATTAGACATACCCATTGAGGTGTGGAATTGCACTGTTTATGCACATACAGTAGGGTGTAAAAAGATACCTCCATTAATAACTTATATCTACTTATAGTTTACACTACATTCCTATTGACTGCAGGTATATATCCCCTACATGTATTATTACACTAGGCAATGTCCATTAAATTGTGAAATGGGTTTTGCTAGTTCTTTATATACCTGACCTGTATCTGACATACAAACTGTCCAGGATGCAGATGTTACTGCTATGTATTTATATATTATATTTATATTTATATATCTACATATCTAGATGTGTTCAGGTGACATCATCAATTATATTTTAACAGCCTCCTACATTTCTAGCAGCACACTGACATTTCTGGGGAATGCAATAACAAGCTACTCATGTGCCAGATTAACCTGTACATGCCAGCCATGAACCAATAGTTGAGGACTGTATATATGCTTAACAGCTACTGGCACTCCCTTCATCCACTTTATACGGGCCTACCCAAGTGTGGGTTGACACCGCTTAATACAACAGTACTATTTCTATAATGCAAGAGTACAACAACATATCAAAGAAAGTGACACGGACACACTCCAGGAATTATACCTTTATTAATTACATAACACACTTTTCTAGAGGATCTCTCATTTATTTGATATAACAGTGCATGCAGAAGACTTATTCAAGATGTATTATACCTTTATTAATGGGTTACAACACTCTTTTTCAGGCTCTCTCACTTATTTTATATAACAGTATATGCAGTGAAATTATTCAGGACTTATACCTTTATTAATGGGTTACAACACTCTTTTTCAGGCTATCTCACTTATTTTATATAACAGTACACGCGGAGAAAGTTATTCAAGACTTATATGTTTATTATTGGGCTACAACACTTTTTTTTCAGGCTCTCTCACTTATTTTATATAACAATACATGCAGAATAATTACTAACCTGCCTGGTGGTGCAGCCTTAGCAGCCTATCTGCATAGGCTTGCTGATTCACAGCACGGACACCTGCATCTGTGAAGTAAATGAAGTGATATTGAGACATACCTATCCATAATATAGACTAAAATAGCAATGCTTACATACTTCATTCCATGGCTACCTACTAAGTAGTGGGGCATTTTCCATCCCACGGGCCTCCTGCATCCACTGGTTCAGTCGGTCCTCCTTGCATCTCTTCAGGTCTGAGTAGTGGTGTCTGACCTGCTCACCAGTCCAAGGGATGCCTGTGGCACTGGTGAGATCATGAGCTAGACAGTTCCAGGTTTCTGCTTTGTATTGGGTGCCTTGGAACTGGCCCTGCAGGAGTCTCTCCTCATGATTATGGACGAGGAGCCAAACCATTACTTTTGACTCTTCAATACCCCAGTGTTGCACTCGAAATCGAGAGCCCTCTCCAACACTGGCCATGCTGACTGTAGATGGGAGCTACAACCAGTTATGGCAAGTATTCCCACCTATGGAGCTTAAATATGCCTCATTTCCCGCACTTATCTGTGATTGGCAGGTTTTGAAGAAACTCAGCTGAAAGTACACCTGCTTAGCAATGGGTAAACTTCTATTGATATGTATGTGTGTGTTGAAAGTGCATGCATATGAAAAGCTGTCATGGCTTAGTGGTTCATTACTGTGATTATGGTGCACAGTATCCCAGGTTTGAGGCCTGTCATTGCCTTTTATTTTACTACTGGCCAGACCGGCAAAAAGGTGTGCCTGTGCTTAGCTGACTTTGCTCAACTTTGCTCTACGTTGCTCGACGTTGCCTGATGTTGCCCGACGTTGCCCAGCATTGTGCTAGTTAGCGCGTTGCTCAGCTACGTGCAAACATGTTCTGTTTGTGCTAGTTGGCGTGATGCGCAGCTCCACGCAAAGCTATTGCACTAGTTAAAACAGTGCTAAGCTATGAGCAATTATACTGAAATGTGCTTTATACTGGTAAACTTTGCTTAGCAGTGCTTCACATTGCTTAAGATACGTTACTTATGCAGTCATCAGTATACATAACCATTTCACTTTCTTATATATATATATATATATATATATATATATATATATATATATATAAATTTGTTCACTACTACATAGGCCATTTCAATGCTTTTTACTAAAATTTCAATGATAAATGTCAGGAATTCTTTTCATGTACAGATTTCCAACAGAAAATAAAAAGGGGAGTGGTGGGACTCGAACCAGGAATGACTTCTCTTTGTGTGAAGGTTCTACCACTACGCTATTGCTATTTTGCTTAACTTGCATATAAGTTTCTTATTATCCTCTTCAATGTCTTGACTGCTAACTGTAGCTAAGCAATGGGCAACCCCGTGCAAATACTGGCAGCTATATCGGGAATAATAAAAAATAAAATAAAAGTTTTACATTTTATAATTGTACTGGGGTTTAGAATGTGGGGGAGTGTAGCGTTGGGTATGTACACATTTGAGTGGACTTGCTCATGTCAGTTGACATTTCCCAGTTGAGAGACTTGCAGGGGCATGGATTTTTGGACTGCTCGGCAGTCCGACATGCCCCCTGCACTCGTGCATACTCCGTGTTAGCCTTTGAGTTGAGGCAGCGCGCCCTCATTAATATGCATGGCATGCTGCCGTCTTACTCTTAGACTGGCGTTTCTGTGTAAGACTACTTTAGTCTTACACAGAGAATTTGTGAATCCTGGGGTTCTTTTACAAATTCACATTCTACACTAATCAGTCAGCTTAAATGAATAACATGACCTCAGAAAAAAATTCATAAAAGTGGGATGATAGCTGCTAAAATGCAAGTAATTATTCACAAAAGTGTCTTTCCTATATACTTTACTTGCATTAACATCCATGGTAATTTTAGTATCAAGAAAATTAATAGCTTCTTCTTTACCACTAACCGGAAATTCTAACCGACTAACGCTATTAATAATCTCTTGTACAAACATTTCAAATGAATCATTGATTTCTGTCCATATAGTTACCAAATCATCCATGTATCTCTTATAAAAAGAAACATGCTTAAACAAAGACATTCGGGTTAGAAATTCTATTTCCCACCAACACATTACCAGGTTTGTGAAAGTGGGAGCAACTTTGGCTCCCATCGCCACCCCAGCAATTTGTTGATAAATGCTATCACCAGAATGAAAGAAATTATTAGTTAAAACAATCTCAAGCAAAAGACAAATTGTATTAATGTCTGAACTATTTAACTCAGAATACTTATTTAAATAAAGTCTAACAAATGTTATGCCTTCTTCTTGATCAATTGTAGTATATAAAGAATTAACATCAATAGTACAAAAAAATTATTCTTGACCATTAAATCCATAGCTTTTGGCCAAAACAACCATGAATCTTTTAAAAAATAAGCACTTTTTTAAAGATGGACTTTAAAATGGTATCCAAATAAGCAGCAATTGTAACTGTTTTACTCAATGGGGCAGACACAATTGGGCTAAATGGAGGCCTTTCTATATCTTTATATATTTTAGGTATACCAACAATCATACCCAGCTGAGGTTGTTCTACAAGGATATATTCAAATAAATTAAACTCAATATAATCTTGATGTAACAAATCTAATAACAGCAGATCAACCATTTTGTAACTTCATCTAACTGCATCTCTGGATACCTTTTTATAATTTTTCGCATTTGAAAGCAGACTGGACAATGCATTTTCATCATCATTCACATTCATAACTACAAGTCCGTTGTCCTTGTCTGTCTTCATGAACCTTAGACTATTATAGCAACAAAGCTTTGTAAGAGCTATCTTTTCATTCTGATTTAAATTTAAAGATTTGTTAAGCCGAAAGACACAAACAAACATAATTGTTATTGCCTGTCTTTCTATTAAACAAATCATATAATTCTGATTCAAACATCTTAACAAGGACATTTAAGTGTTATTGAGAGGATGGTTAATGACACTAGATTTTTTAAAAGTAACATTTTCATTACAGAAAGGCACATCTTTGTTTATAAACTTCAAGTTGAACTTTCTGATGAAAAGTTTAAAGTCAATTAACACATCACTAGGATGAGCTTTTCGAGTGGGAATAAATGTAAAACCCTTTGAAAGTATATTAACATCATTTTCATTGAAGTCTTGGGAACTAAGATTGAACATGCACCAATATGGGTTCATCAATCCCTTCCTCGTCTCTTTCCTCGATTCACTTTGCCTCCTCTCATTGGTCCGGTGTTGACTGGATTCAAGCCAATGCGGAAAAAAAAGCAGAGTCAGAAGTGAAGGGACATTCACTGTTGTGGATGAACAAGCTGCCACTCCACCATTGGTATACTCTTCCCTTACTATATTCGGACTTAACCTAACGGTATCCAAGGGTACTCCTGTGGACACAGTAATGCTCAGACTATTATCAAAAGTATCTATTTGATCCAATAAGTGATCACCATTAGCAACTGGATACAGCTCAGCAGAAATAAAAGGGTTTACTGGTTTTAAATGTTTCAAAATAAAGCTTTAATACTATTGTATGCTGAAACATCACTTTCAAATTTTTTGTTCTTATTGTGTATAATGGTAGCCACATGCCTTTGCACCTTAGCATTAATACTGTCATACACTTGCTGAACCAACTGAAAAGACAGGTGGCTTACAATCTGGTTGTCCAATAAAATAATTTCATCACTTAAGGATTGCATTTTATTAATTTTCCTCTGAAACAAAAGCTGAAGGACATGCAAACAAGGTTTATTATAAACTTCACAAATGTCCAAGTAAATTTTGTCATATTTTGTATGCCATTGGGAAATTTATAAACCCTTAAACCAAGGGGTGCTACTTGCAAGTCACAATATTTGTTATGATAAAAATTTTGAAATTCAAAAAATGTATACCTTAAAAGTTTCTTTTCCAGCTGGTAAATAGTGGACTTGCAATTTGGTAATACAGGGATGTTCCCATTTTCAAAATTATTGCGACCAAGAGAAAAAGTGAAAAGAGGATTTGACCCACTATAAGCCAAAAGTTTACTAAACCTTTGACAATATCCTTGCTCTCCATTATTACCCGGAACTATATTTTCTGAGAAAAAAAGCCATTGCAAATTTCATTTAATGGGCTAGAACTATGAAAACACTAGTGGATGATAAGTGATGTCATTTCTGGTTTTCTATTTAACATGTATTGGATGGTTTACATTTATTTCTGATGAGGTTCTTAAAATAAAGAATAAAAGCACTTAAAATATTTCTAGTTTTGGTGTATTTTTCTTATTTTAATGGTTTTGAGTTCTCCCTTCGTTCCAGCTATGTGGTCAAGGGTTTGGTGCTTCCTCCATTTTTTGGTAACCTTGGGTTCTTCTTCATTGTTTTATGATGCAAGAATAGCACAGGTGCCATGCATTGGGCATCCAGTAGGTTGTAGTGACATTCAAATAGAACTGATCAGATTGCCTACCCTTTTTAATAAAAAGTAGGAAAAAGAGTTCTTTGAGATATGAAAAGGATATTGCAGCTTGTCCTGTCTACAGCACAACCAACGATCCATCTCACAGATCCAAAAACAACAGACCATACAATGTTCTTTGTACCACAGAATGTGAAAGGTCTTTGAAAAAGTTCAAGGAAGCAGAGAAAGGTCCCATTTCAAAAGCACAATCATTACTGATCACACTTTCTTAAAATGATTACACAGGGCAAGTAATCTAAAAACGTTGGTTAAATAGAGTCTAGAATTATAAATGTGAAACATGATAGTCCAGTACTGGATTCACACCAGCAATTTCAATGCAAATGGACTTTCAAGATGAGACACAAGAGTATTGCAATAATGTGATGTACTGTACCTATAAGCCAAATGGTATTTTGTGGTAGTTTCCCAAGAAAACCCATTTGATGTCTAAAGAATGAAAAAAAAAATCTGAAGGGTATGTACACAGATAAAAAAACTGTAACTGTATCACACACACACACACACACACACACACACACACACACACACACACACACACATAGACATTCACACACTCAGGAACCTGAAGTATATTATCTTATAAGAATACAATCTGAAAACACTTGATAGGAGAGTAACACTGCAGTACAGCAATATGCAAGCTGGCTTTGAAATCCCTAGTACAGGCAAAATGCCTATTATTAGCAGACTTAGCTTGACCTTCTAAGTGTGACTTTATCTAAGATACCCCTCCCAAATGTTAACATGTCAGGCAGTCAGCTTCTAGGAAAGAAGATCACACAGAGCACTTTTTCACTTTTTGTTTGTTGAGCTTCAGAAAGATAAACATGCACAGATAAGGAACAGTGCCTCTTTATCAACACAGAATTCTTCACTTCTATGAATTAAGAAAGCGACTGCTCCTAGCAATTGCAAATATTTGTTGCAGTTGTTTCCCTGTATTTTTAATACTGTTTAATTTATAAGTTAGATTTCTAGGCAATACAATCACCCTTTTGTCTACAGTTAAATGAATAATCCAGATGATGAAGAGATTTTTCTTAAGCACCATTTCTTTAAAATTCCCAAAAAACAAAAAAAATACTCTTGTTTTCCATACTTTCCTAATAGTTTGTTCCAGAGATCAGATTTTGCTGATCCCTGGGCTTTGTCTTGGTTCCTGTGTTTCTCCATTTTCCTTGTTTGGTCAGGGGGAAGTTTCTTTACTCACCAGTGAGAGTGGGGAGTACTGAGCTGCCTGTTTGTCCTCAGAGGAGTGGTTTAAGGCAGTAACTTGTAGTTTATTGGCCATTTTGGGTCATTTCCTGTCTTTTCCAGCCCCTGCTATAAAGCACGCTTTGGTGGGCTTTTCTGGCTATAGAGAACTCAGCACAGCTCCTCGTGGTGTCCAGCAGAGTTCCTAGAGCAGCAGAGACCAGAAAAGACAAACTTTCCAGATTCTAAGTATTTTTTCTGCATTTCTGACTTTTTAAGCCTTTCGACTGCTATTTCTGCCTGTTTTATTCTGTTATTACCTGTTTTTACTGTTTTTAATAGCTTGAATTGTTTGTTGCACTTGCTTGTTTAAGTTTTGCTTAAAAGTTAAACAACAGGCTAATACACTCAAGTGTACTAGCTTTTGATAGCAATTAGTCGAAAAACACAGCATTTATTGTATTTTCTGCCTATCTGAAAAAAAAAAAAAAACTTGAAAAAAAAAAATACTCTTGTTTTCCATACTTTCCTAATAGTTTGTTCCAGAGATCAGATTTTGCAGATCCCTGGGCTTTGTCTTGGTTCCTGTGTTTCTCCATTTTCCTTGTTTGGTCAGGGGGAAGTTTCTTTACTCACCAGTGAGAGTGGGGAGTACTGAGCTGCCTGTTTGTCCTCAGAGGAGTGGTTTAAGGCAGTAACTTGTAGTTTATTGGCCATTTTGGGTCATTTCCTGTCTTTTCCAGCCCCCTGCTATAAAGCACGCTTTGGTGGGCTTTTCTGGCTATAGAGAACTCAGCACAGCTCCTCGTGGTGTCCAGCAGAGTTCCTAGAGCAGCAGAGACCAGAAAAGACAAACTTTCCAGATTCTAAGTATTTTTTCTGCATTTTTGACTTTTTAAGCCTTTCGACTGCTATTTCTGCCTGTTTTATTCTGTTATTACCTGTTTTTACTGTTTTTAATAGCTTGAATTGTTTGTTGCACTTGCTTGTTAAAGCTTTGCTTAAAAGTTAAACAACAGGCTAATACACTCAAGTGTACTAGCTTTTGATAGCAATTAGTCGAAAAACACAGCATTTATTGTATTTTCTGCCTATCTGAAAAAAACTTGAAAAAAAAAAATACTCTTGTTTTCCATACTTTCCTAATAGTTTGTTCCAGAGATCAGATTTTGCTGATCCCTGGGCTTTGTCTTGGTTCCTGTGTTTCTCCATTTTCCTTGTTTGGTCAGGGGGAAGTTTCTTTACTCACCAGTGAGAGTGGGGAGTACTGAGCTGCCTGTTTGTCCTCAGAGGAGTGGTTTAAGGCAGTAACTTGTAGTTTATTGGCCATTTTGGGTCATTTCCTGTCTTTTCCAGCCCCCTGATATAAAGCACGCTTTGGTGGGCTTTTCTGGCTATAGAGAACTCAGCACAGCTCCTCGTGGTGTCCAGCAGAGTTCCTAGAGCAGCAGAGACCAGAAAAGACAAACTTTCCAGATTCTAAGTATTTTTTTCTGCATTTTCGACTTTTTAAGCCTTTCGACTGCTATTTCTGCCTGTTTTATTCTGTTATTACCTGTTTTTACTGTTTTTAATAGCTTGAATTGTTTGTTGCACTTGCTTGTTTAAGTTTTGCTTAAAAGTTAAACAACAGGCTAATACACTCAAGTGTACTAGCTTTTGATAGCAATTAGTCGAAAAACACAGCATTTATTGTATTTTCTGCCTATCTGAAAAAAAAAACTTGAAAAAAAAAAAAAATACTCTTGTTTTCCATACTTTCCTAATAGTTTGTTCCAGAGATCAGATTTTGCTGATCCCTGGGCTTTGTCTTGGTTCCTGTGTTTCTCCATTTTCCTTGTTTGGTCAGGGGGAAGTTTCTTTACTCACCAGTGAGAGTGGGGAGTACTGAGCTGCCTGTTTGTCCTCAGAGGAGTGGTTTAAGGCAGTAACTTGTAGTTTATTGGCCATTTTGGGTCATTTCCTGTCTTTTCCAGCCCCCTGCTATAAAGCACGCTTTAGAGCGCATTAGCACGATTTAGCGCGATTTAGCGCGGAGCTGCTACCATTGCACACTAGGGCAGCGCCGGTTAACCAGATTTAAACTATTAGGGCTACCTAAAGTCCACTCTTCAAATTTTCCCTTAAAACTACCTTCCTCAAAGTATACTACAGTTCTTTTTAGTGTATCCTATAACTATAAATTATCTCTACTTGACTCCCAAGTAGTCTATTCTCTATCTGTATAGCCAAGCACTTGCTCCTACAGTACTTATCACCTCGATACAGCACTCTTGTTATAGAAAGTACCCCAAAAAAGCAAACCCCATTTCTCGGTCACCCACATCCCCCAGAACCTTTTTTTAAGTTTTTCTGTCTATTCCTTCTAGCATGTCGAGGGATCAGTTGCTAATATCCTCTCCTGCTCAGCTGGTGAACCTGGGAATATTGAGGCAATGTTACAATTGCCTCATGTACACAGACAACCCTCTCCTCCTCCCACAAAACACAAATACATGCGAGAGATGCAACTATACGGCCAAACTGGAGGCTGAGCTCTCTCAACATAGGACTGGCAAGACCAGACAGGAGGAGAAGGTAACCACACACACTACAGACCCAGTCTCACATAACACCATCACAACCTCAAATCATACACATAAACACACAAAGACATACTCGGAGGCTCTGATCAAAAATCTACCAAAACAGCAGAGGCCACCAAAGCAGACACCCAAACAACTACCACCTCAGAACACAACACCTGCAACACATAGACCACACAGTCAGAGTGTCAAGCAGTCACAGCCCTTAAGGCCAAACACAATGCCAGACACACTAGTCATTGGTGACTCCATAGTCAGACACACTGACGTCCCGCTCACCAGACTGAGTAAGGAGAAGGTCACAGTAAGCTGCCTGTCGGGTGCTAGAATCCGCAACATAACGCATGCACTCAGGTCTCTCAACAGCAGGTACAAGTACGACTCAATCATTGTCCACGCTGGTGTAAACGACCTCCTTGGACTACATGAAAAGAGACATAGAGGAGCTCTCTGATTATGTAGCCCAAGCAGGTATGACCCTGACCTTGAGCAGTATCCTACCTTCACCAAGAATGATGCCACAATACAGAGATAAGATGATCAGCTTTAACAATTGGCTTAAACTCTGGTGTCATTCAAAGGGGATCCAATGTCTGTCTGCCTGGGATGATATGCTGGACAAGCCACGCTGCTTCGCAAGGGACGGCTTGCACCTGTCACCCATGGGATTCCGGATTTTGGCTAAGGCTCTTGCCACCCCCATAGTGCCTTTTTTAGGCAAGGCTCAAATTCTAAACCTACCACCCTAGAACACAACAAAGAAAAAAAACTAAGGGTAATGCTGCTCAATGCCAGAAGTCTCAACCTCAAGATGCATGCACTCGAGGCCCTTCTCAGTATGGAGAACATCGATGTCTGTGCTGTGACAGAAACCTGGTTCAAGGCTCCTGAGAGCACCCCAGCACTATCAGGTTTTACCTCATATCATGCGTTCCGGCCCCAAAATCCGGACAATACCAAGAAAGGAGGGGTATCCATATTCATCAAGGACACCCACACCTCAAGATTGGTGGCAACGCACGATGCATCGGAAACCATCCAGGTGCAATTAACCATAGGCAAGACTGCTCTGCAATTTGTAGCATGTTACAGGCCACCCTCGCAAACTCAGGAACCTCACATGGCCTTCCTGAAAACACTGGAGGATAAATGTATCTCCAAACACCATCATACTAGGTGACTTCAACTACCCAAATATAGACTGGGAACACTACTCAAGCCCAAACACTCTAGCCCAAAAGTTCCTGGAATTCATAAACTCAAATGCCATGGAACAACTAGTCACCATCCCCACAAGAGGAGAAAACATACTTGATCTCATCATCACGAACATGGGAGCACAATGTTCAACACCGGAAGTATACCCCTCACTGGTGAGATCAGATCACAAACTAATCTCGCTGGAGGTCCTTATCCCGCCCCCACCCCAAATGAAAAAGACCACAGTAAAGAACTTCTCGAAAGCCGACTTCACACTTCTAAAGACTAGTGTGGTCTCCTTTAAGGCCCCCGAGCCGACGGTAAACATTACTCAAACCGCTGAATCACTTACAAATGCCTTCTACCAGCACCTACAGGGCTGCATGGATCAGGCAATCCCAAGCAAAACAAAGACTCTTTGTACCAAAGGCAAGCGTCCAGTCTGGTGGACCCCAGCCATAAACAAACTCTACAACAAAAGGAGAAAGCTACTACAAGATAGAGCAAAATCCTTAAAAGGTAAGACACCGCTGATCACTATAAGTAAAAAGCTAAGAGCTCTCATAAAATCATCCAAAGCTAATTTTGAGAAAAAAATAGCTAAGGACTCTAAAGACAACCATAAGGCATTCTTTAGCTATGTCAGAAACCTAAGAGGAAACTCCCAGATATGCTCAGAATTAGTTCAAAATGATGTGAAGATTACTGATCCTACAGACATTGCCAACATACTGGCTGACAGGTTCAGTGCAAACTCCCCCCCTAAAGGAGAGATATCTATACGAAATCATTGTAGCCCCGCAAACATTTATAACGCCCAGGTGAGCACTGCTCTCCAAGGCAAAGAACACAGCATCCATGGGACCTGATGGTGTCCCCGGCTGTGTGCTCCATGAACTCAACGAGGAATTAAACCCACAGTTAGGACAGCTGTTTAATCTTAGTCTCACCTCCGGATATGTACCCAGGGAGTGGCGCACAGCGACTGTGGTCCCACTCCACAAAGGTGGTGCCTCCACCGACCCTGGAAATTACCGTCCCATTAGCTTGACAAGCCTTATCTGTAAAGCCATGGAGAGGATCATAATGGATCTCATAAATAAAGACATAGGGAATTTGCAGACTTTGGATCCAACCCAGTTTGGCTTTGTCAAAGGCAGATCATGCCTTTTAAACTTGGTTGACTTCTTCGAAACAGTCACCAAAGCCATTGACGAGGGAAAGGCAGTCCATACAGCCTACCTAGACCTGGCAAAGGCTTTCGATACAATACCCCACTCGGGTATCATTGAAAAACTCATCAACTTAAATGTAAACCCATACATTACAAGATGGGTTGCAAACTGGCTGAGTGACAGAACCCACAGGGTCAGAGTTGCTGGCGCCATGTCAGACTCAAAGCCTGTCACAAGTGGTGTCCCACAGGGCTCAGTCCTGGGCCCACTCATGTTTGGCATCTACTTTTCTGAAGTACAAGCAAACACAGGAGGGTTATGGCTGACAAAGTTTGCAGATGACTGCAAACTGGGCGCCGTAGTCGAAAACACATCTGACACAGATATCCTTCAGAAGGGTCTCACAGAAACGGATAACTGGTGCCAGAGCCATGGCTTAAAGTTAAATGCCAAGAAATGCATAGTCATACCCTTCGGGAAAAACAAGGTTACCCTAGCTACCATATAGGTGGCAATCCCCTGATCATAGAAGAAGTTATCAGGGACCTGGGAACCCAGGTTGACAGTAGCCTTTCATTCGACACTCATATTGCTAAAGTAGTTAGGAAGACCTTCTACATTGCCCACCTTATCATGAAGGGATTCACATCTAGATCAAGGGAGGTCATAGTCTCCCTATACTCATCACTCATCAGACCAATGATTGAGTACAATGCCCCATTCGGAATGTATCTGACCCGACACTTGCAGCAGCTGGAGAGGCCACAAAAGTTCCTCACCAAAAGGATAAAGGGTCTCAAAAATCTGTCTTATGCTGTCCGACTAAAAGAACTCCATTTATATTCAGTTGCTTACCGCTTGCTCAGAGGTGACCTGTGCCTGACATACAAGGCCATGTCAAACCCAGATTTGATGAACATGCTTCATCTCAAAAAATCTAGATCCCTGAGAGCCACAAGGGCGGGAGACTTAAACCTCGACACGGTTATTAATAGGACGTGCTGGAGGGATAGATTCATCACCCAAAGACTCCCTATGCTGTGGAACAAAATCCCGGTTTATGTGAGGCAGAGCACCTCGCTGGCCTTGTTCAAGAGGAATCTTGACCAATGGATGGGAGATCGCAGATACACCCCAGGGGTTACCTCAGTGTCACTGCTCGACAGAGGCACAGCAAAATAATGGGCATAGTTTCTCCAAACTAAAGGGGTGGCGTAATCCACAAAACTATGGGCTAGGCTTGTAAATGCCCTCAGGCAGATAGCCTAGTATGAACCTATGAACCTATGAACCTATGGTGTACCTGCTCTGTATATTTTTAATGTAGCTAGCTTGCATAATCTTTCCTTAAATACTTCACTCTTTTACTTCTTCTTCTTCTTTCAGCTTTTCCCAGTTAGGGGTCACCGCAGCGGTTCACCTGTCCGCTCATGATTGGCAGTGGAGTTTTACAGTGTCGAGTTGCCAGCCCAGTGCTCAGCCTTCACAGAAGGCACACACATGCACAGTCAAACCTAGGGCCAATTTGGAGTGTCCAATCCACCTACAGCATGTCTTTGGGATGTGAGAGGAAACCGGAGCACCCAGAGGAAACCCACGTGACCACAGGGAGGACATGCAGACTCTGCACAGAAGGCACCCCAGCCAAGGAGAACCTCTTGCTGTGAGGCAGGAACGCTAACCACTGCACCACTGTGGCCGCCCTAAATACTTCACTCTTTTACTAAAAAGGCTTATTGTATACTTAGTGTAGCTCCCACTGTGTTTCATTGCAGAAGTAATAGACTGCAGTTTTCCATTATACCACAAGATGGAGCTCCTTTTCACGAATATAAAAGACAATTTCGAAAGTGAAAGGGAGTGGACTGGAATGCTAGCTGAAGGAGGGAAGACTGAAAGACTAGCTGAAGGGAAAAGGGCCTTGCAGCATGACTGGATTCTTTTTCTTCTAGTGTTTTGGGACAGAGAAGTGAGGTAGCAGTTTGTGTCTGTCTCTTGCTGAAATCCTGGATGATGGTATTTTGTGGATTCAGAAGAGAAGTCTGAAACCAGTAATTCCATGCATGCATATGATTCAGCAAGAAAAGGAGTTCCCTTGGGCCTAGTGCAGAGATGCCATAGATGACTACCAGAGTTCTGGCAGGTGATTTTCCATTTTTCTTGTCGGAGGAACTCTGGTGCCTGGTTGCTGGGATATTCTTGACGGAGTGGTGAGAGGCTTTTGGCCATCATTTTTATTATTTTATAAGATTGTGGATCCCCCCTAAATGCTTTGTGGATTACAAATAGCTGGGATCCATAAGAGCTTCAACCTTGGGCCCCATCATGCCAGCAGTAGGATTGTAAGTAGTCACTGGCTAGTGAACAGGGTACAATAGAGTGTCTCAAAGTTGGTCTGTTTAGATTGATCTAGGGAATAGAGGGTGCTAGTACTGATGCCTTAAAGACTCTTTATTGTTAAATGACATTGCATTTTCTCATATTTGTATTGCTGCATTATAAATCTTGATTGTTCAGTGGCATTGCATTTTGCTTGTGTTAGTACTGCTGCCTTCAAGAATCTTTACTGCTCAATGTCATTGCATCTCATTCATATCTGTACTGTTGTATTATAACCTTTATTTTTTCCTCAGTGACAATGCATTTTTCTGTGTTTGTATTGCTGCATTATAAAAGCTTTAGTGCTCATTGATATTGCCTTCGTGTGCATGTTTGAATGTCAAGATCTTTTCTGCTGAGTTCTGGGGAAGGGGGTACATGTATGGCTTTATTACATGTATATCTCACTCTGCCTTACTGCTAACTGGTGCACTGTTGAAATAATTTGTTTGTTGTTGTGCTATTGCCCTTTAAAACTAAAGTGTCACCTAGAACAAAATCTGTTATCACTTGCCACCTTGGGGTGTTGGGCCTAAAGAAGGGGTGTCACCAGAGTCAGGTAAGAAGGAACCCATATCTACTTTAACTACATCTGTGGGTGCGCTACATTAGGGGGCTCGTCCGGGATTGTTTCTAGTGCTGTGGACTCCACCCTATTCCCCTGTATGTGTGGAAAGCAACCCCAGCAGCAAGATGAACCCAGAAGAAGCTATCCAAGTAGGTCATAACATTTCACCAGAAGCTGCAGCTTCACTGCCCATAAATACTATAGGGCCTGAAGTTTTGAATGCTTTGGGAAGTCTTGTAGAAAAATGCTTACAATCTACACAGCCACTCACTGGGTTTGGCTACTGCAAATTGTGTTTCTTTACTAGTAAACAACCCACACCTCAGGGAGAGGAAGATTTTGAATCTTGGATGAATCAGGCTTCACAAGCCCTAGAGGAGTGGGATATCCCAGAATCTCAGAAGAATCAGCGGATAGCTGAAAGTCTAAAGGGATTAGCTGCGGATACCATATGCAACCTAAGGATGGGTAAGTAAGATTGCATGGCCAAGGACTATTTAGGAGTACTGCAGGATGTTTTTGGAAGGACCGAGAGGGCTGCAGACCTACTGTATCAATTTGAACATACATACCAAGAGGTTGGGTGAGAAACTATCTGATTACATTAAGCGATTAGATAAAATGCTCCACCATATCATCCTAAAGAAGGAGGTGGATCCTAAAGTAGCTGACCAAGTACGGATTGGACAAATTTTACAAGGAGCTTAAGCTATGGACCCCATTATGTGGAAACTGAGGATGAGAAATAGGGAGGAGACTCTAACTTATTCTCAGTTGGTTAAAGAAGTGAGGGAAGAGGAAGCCCTGTTGAAAGCAAAATCTCAAGGTTCAACAGCAATTAAAGCAGTGAGTGAACACAAGCAGGAGCCTATGGCCGTGCTTACTACTCAAACAGGAGTCGCTGTCCAGGGTGTCCGCGATGTAGAGGTGTCACAGTTGCAGGTGCAGGTGTCTTCCCTAACTGATGCCATAGCTCAGATAACCAAGACAGTTACAGAATTGCAAAAAACCATGGTAACTTTAGCTGAAAGGAGGAATACATTGTCTAGAACCTCCACGAAAGGACTCAGGGAGGAAACTAATCAGCCAATGTTCAGAGTTCCTACTGGATTTTGTTTTTGTTGTGGGGATGCAGGGCATATAAAGCAACAGTGTCCTAATGCAGAGAACTTGAAAAGAGTGAATGAACTATTATTGGCTAGTACAATGCAGGGAAATGTCAAAGGGCCTCAGTGAAGGAGCCAGCTGAGTGCCCAGTCACAAAGAACTCCATAAAATCTAACAACAAGAGACAGCATCCTGGATCTCCTTTCCACACTAAACCTTGTAATAGGGGAGAGAGACTACCTACTATGCACACTTCTAGCTCATCTGAGGTGAACAACTGAATTAAAAAGCCATCTCAGCAAAAATCACAACATCTGAGACCGCAAAGCATTACTAAGATAGAGTCTTATCCTTGGAAATGGCGAGGTCACCCATTGGTACCTCAACCTCATGCTGACTGCCATGCAGCTGAACAACACCAGAAACAGAAACTACCCGATGGTCTATTGGGACCGATCCTTGTTGTGTCAGTAAAAATAGAAGGGGTGTATAGTAAAGCACTGTTGGATACTGGTGCACAAATCACCATTCTGTACAGAGACTTCTACCAAAAATACCTAAAGCATCTGCCACTTGAAAAGTTAAAAGATTTAGAGTCTGAGGGTTAAGTGACATGAAGTTCCCTTATGATGGGTATATCTCACTCAAGTTAGAATTTTCCGTTTCAGTTGTTGGGTCAACAGAAGTCTTTGAAACTCTCGCTGTTGTGTGCCCCAGGCCAAAAGGAAAGGATTCAGCGTCTTTTTTAGTAGGGACAAATACTGACCTCATCAGAAGAATGCTGATGCCTCAGTTGACCCAGGAACAGCCAACATTACATCCTCTCCTGAGAGCAGCTTTTTGTGCCCTTCAAAGGGAGAAGGATAGTAAGAAGGATGAAATTGTTCATGTGTGGACCCTGTGTGGGAAAGAGCATATAATTCATCCTGGTCAGGTCACCTGCTTGACAGCTAAAGTGAGGATGTGTGGACAAACAGTTTCCTCTCATCTTATGATGGAAATGGATCCAGAAAGTGACTTGCCCCCGGGGCTGGAACTAGTTCCAGAAGTTTGGCCTGTGGACAAGTTAAAGCATCCTTATGACACTTTGCCTGTGGGGTTGAAGAATAAAGGAAGTACTCCCATGGTCCTGCGTTCACAAGTGCATTTGGGAAATGTTTATGCTGCCACAACCTTACCTGCTTCTGTGTTAACAAGGAACGAGAGCAGATCCAACGAGTTGAAGCTGGAAGATATTGATATAGGAGGTGGCCTTTTGCCCCCTGAGTGGGTAACCAGAGCTTGAGAGCTATTAATGGAAAAGAAAAATAGTTTTTCTACCAGTGAACTGGATGTGGGCTGTGCAAAGAGTGCAGAACACCAAATAAGAGTGAAAGAAGACCAGCCTTTCAGGGAATGTTCCAGAAGAGTAGCATCAGGAGACCTGGAGGACTTAAGAAAACATTTGGAAGAGCTTAAAACTACAGGGATAATTCAAGAGTCAAGAAGTCCATATGCCTCTCCCATTGTTGTTGTCAGGAAAAAGAATGGGTCAATTCGCATGTGTGTTGACTATCATACTATGAATCAGCGAACCATTCCAGACCAGTTTACAACTCCCCGGATTGAAGATGCTCTAAATTGCCTGGTGGGCAGTAAGTGGTTCTGTGTGCTAGACTTAAGGAGTGGATAATGTCAAATCCCTATGCACCCAGTCGATAAAGACAAGACTGTCTTCATTACCCCTTTGAGATTTTTTGAGTTTGATCGCCTACCTCAAGGTTTATCAAATGCACCGGCAACTTTCCAGAGAATCATGGAAAAAACAGTTGGAGACATGCATCTCCTGGAAGTCTTAGTCTTCCTGGATGACATCATTGTTTTTGGGGGGACCCTAGAGGAGCACAAAGAAAGACTGAAGAAAGTACTGGACAGAACTGGGAAGGAAGGCCTGAAGTTGTCAGTGGACAAATGCAAGTTTTTCCAACCTTCAGTGACCTATGTGGGACATGTAGTGTCTGCAAATGGGATATCCACAGATCCCAGCAAAGTTGAAGCTGTGACATCTTGGCCCAGACCCAAAACTATCACAGAGTTGAGATCTTTCCTGGGGTTCTGCAGTTACTATAGAGTGTTTGTGGAAGGATTTTCAAAGATAGCAAGAACCCTCAACCATTTACTCCGAAATGATGAGAAAGCAGATGAAACAGATGAAGATATCCTTGTGAAGAAGCCCAAGGGACAGATAGGCTCTAAAGAACTCATTGAGAGTCGCTGGACTCCTGAGTGCGAAGAGTAATTTGAACAGCTTAAGTATTGCCTCATACATGCCCATGTGCTGGCATATGCTGACTTAACCAAGCCATGCTGTTTACATGTGGATGCTAGCAGGGGTGGCTTAGGGGGAGTCCTTTACCAGGAGTATGATAAGAAGCTGAGACCTGTGGCTTTTATCAGTCGGAGTTTATCCCCCACAGAAAGAAACTATCCTGTGCACAATTTGCAATTCCTTGCCTTAAAGTGAGCAGTACTGGACAAGCTGCTTGACTATCTCTATGGGGCTGAATATGAAGCGCAGACTGACAACAATCCTCTGACATACATCCTGAACACTGCAAAGCTAGATGCTACTGGCCACAGATGGATGGCAGCTCTATGCAACTATAATTTTAGTTTGAAATATCACCCAGGACATGAAAATGAGATGCTGATGGTCTGTCTAGAAGACCTCATGGAGAGTTACACCCCGACAATGAATGGGTGGAAATTCCAGTGCCAGGGGTGAGAGCTATGTGTCAGATTGCAACCTGCTATCAACACACTGAATGTTAGTCTCACAAGTTGGGTCTGTCTGCAACAAGTATACCCCAAGCTTACTGTAATCTGGTCACTTTACAGGCTTCATCGCTACCAGCTTTGAGTAACAGTGACCTCAGGAGAGATCAAAGAGAAGACCCCTTGGGTCAGCTGGTGGTAGCTGCTTTAGAGAAGAAACAAATTGATATGCTTCACACAAATATTCATCCTCTGGTCAGATGTGTGGCCAAAGAATGGGACAGACTCCAGATACAGAATTGACTAGTGTATAGGACATCTCCTAGTGCACTCGGCAGTGAAAAATGGCAATTGTTGCTTCCTCAGAAGTATAGAGAAGTAGTACTCCGGTCATTGCATAGTGAACATGGTCATCTTGGTTATGACAGAGCTATGGGTCTGGTACAAGACAGGTTCTACTGGCCATGCATGAAGCAAGATGTTGAGGATTATTGTCATACATGTCTTTGCTCCATTAGACAGGTTCTACTGGCCATGCATGAAGCAAGATGTTGAGGATTATCGTCGTACTTGTCTTCGTTGCATTCAGAGAAAGAGTCTGCCAACCAGAGCAGCCTCATTGGGTCAAATGGAGAGCACTGGACCCATGGAACTGGTTTGTATAGATTTTCTGTGCATTGAACTGGATGAAGGCAGGATCAGTAATGTGCTGGTGGTGACAGACCATTATACCCGATACGCTCAAGCATTTCCCACTCACGATCGGAAAGCTTTTACAGTGGCGAAACTAATAGTTGAGAAGTCCTTTGTACACTATGGGCTGCCAAAAAGGATACACTCTGACTGAGGATGTGATTTTGAGAGCAAGCTTGTCCATGAACTACTCATTCTTTTGATAGTTCAAAAAAGTCGCACCACTCCTTATCATCCTCAAGGGGATCCGCAGCCGGAGCATTTCAACAGAACTTTCCTAGATATGTTGGGGACACTATCTGCTGAGAAGAAGAGTCAATGGAGTAGACATGTAGCCACAGGGGTGCATGCCTACAACAGTACTAAAAATTATGCTACAGGGTTCTCACCTTACTTCCTAATGTTTGGAAGAAAAGCTCATCTTCCTGTTAATGTCACCTTTGGAGTCACAGCTGATGATACATCAGTGCAATCTCATGGCAGTTATGTGGAGATACTCAAGAAGAACCTCAGACAGGCCTATGAGCTAGCTGAAAAATCAACAGGACAAAGACATCAGCAAAACAAGGCTCACTATGACAAGAAAGTGAAGATGCATGATTTGCAACCGGGGACAGAGTCCTTTTGAGGAATTTGGGTCTACAAGGAAAGCATAAACTAGTGGACCGCTGGGGGTCTGAAATTTACATAATTTGTTCTCAGCAACCTAATATCCCTGTCTACCAAGTTTGCCCTGAGGGGAAAGAAGGACATATCAAAACCTGGCACCGCAACAACTTAATGCCTTTGGCAAAATCAGTGAGACTCATGAATCCGGAACCCAGAATGGCTCAGCGGAAGCCTAACGTAAGGTGATCCAGAAGACTAAGGAGGAGAGGAAATATCCTCTCCAATGTTCAAGTGTCCATGCTGAAGAAGAGCAGGACAGTGACGATGACTGGGGTTTCAGTGGGCATTTTTTATGAGGATGTTCGAGACCCCATGGGCTGTGATCTCAACGTAAATGCACTGGAATTTGTTCCTTGTCATTTTGAACAGCCCAGACCTAACAAAAGATTAAGTGGCATTTCTGTACCTCTTGCAGAACCTGATACTTTTGGAGGCCCTACTATGCAAACTTCAGAAAATAGTGCTGAGGACAGTCATACCGTTATGGAAAAAGAAAGTGAAGTTATACAAGAGGAGATTTTAGAAGTAGACAATATGCTACTGAAGAACTAGACATTGAATATGATGTGAGTGACAAACCTTCTGAGCAAAGCTCCTTAGTTGTCTCTCCCAAACCAAAACTGCAGAGACTGATTCAGCCCCCTCAGAGACTTACATATGACAGTTTGGGACATAGTACACAGGAACCTGTGATCACATCTCATCGGAGAGTCTGCGCCCATGAGCCATATGCCTCCTACTTCAGTGGTGACACCCAATCTCAAATTAAGCATAAGGTTGATTACCCTTGGTGGAATGTACCTTTTGAATGTAAAAATATTATTCAGCTAATGGTGCATTAGTGCTTGTAAATATTTTGCTCCTAATCTACCTTTGACTTGGGTGGACCCAAGATTTTCAAGTGGGAGGAGAGTGTAGCTCTCACTGTATTTCATTGTAGAAGTAATAGACTGCAGTTTTCCATTATACCACAAGGTGGAGCTCCTTTTCAGGACTATAAAAGACAATTTTGAAAGTGAAAGGGAGGAGACTGGAACACTAGCTGAAGCAGGGAAGACTGAAAGACTAGCTGAAGGGAAAAGGGCTTTGCAGCATGACTAGATTCTTTTTCTTCTAGTGTTTTGGGACAGAGAAGTGAGGTAGCAGTTTATGTCTGTCTCTTGCTGAAATCCTGGATGATGGTATTTTGTGGATTCAGGAGAGAAGTCCGAACCCAGTAATTCCACACCTGCATATGATTCAGCAAGAAAAGGAGTTCCCTTGGGCATAGTGCAGAGATGCCATAGATGACTACCAGAGTTCTGGCAGGTGATTTTCCATTTTTCTTGTTGGAGGAACTGCGGTGCCTGGTCACTGGGATATTTTTGACAGACTGGTGAGAGGCTTTTAGCCATCATTTTTATTCTTTTATAAGGTTGTGGATCCCCCCTAAATGCTTAATGGATTAAAAATAGCTGGGATCCATATGAGCTCCAACCTTGGGCCCCATTATGCTGGCAGTAGAACTGTAAGTAGTCACTGACCAGTGAACAGGGTACAATAGAGTGTCTCATAGTTGGTCTGTTTAGATTGATCTAGGGGATAGAGGGTGTTAGTACTGATGCCTTAAAGACTCTTTATTGCAAAATGACATTGCATTTTCTCATATTTGTATTGTTGCGTTATAAATCTTTATTGGTGGTGGTGCTGCGGTAGCGTTGCCACCTCACAGTTAGACGTTGCCCATTCGATTCTCAGTTAGAGCATCTTCTGTGTAGCGACATGCGTGAATGGGTGTTCCTTCGTTGAAGGTTGTACATTAGGCCCGGCAAGCCAGCACGTAAAACTCTACTGCCAATCATTAGCGGACCGGAGTTCCACTGTGGCGACCCCTAACTGGGAAAAGCCGAAAGACACAAACAAACAATTGTTTAGTGACATTGCATTTTGCTCGTGTTAGTACTGCTGCCTTCAAGAATCTTTACTGCTCAATGACATTGCATCTCTTTCATATCTGTACTGTTATATTATAACCCTTTTTTCTCCCTCAATGACATTGCATTTTTTTCCGTGTTTGTATTGCTGCATTATAAAGGCTTTACTGCTCATTGATATTGCCTTCGTGTGCATGTTTGAATGTCAAGATCTTTTATGCTGAGTTCTGGGGAAGGGGGTACATGTATGGTTTCATTACATGCATATCTCACTCTGCCTTACTGCTAACTGGTGCACTGCTGAAATAATTTGTTTGTTGTTGTGCTATTGTCCTTTAAAACTAAAGTGTCACCTAGAATAAAATCTGTTATCACTTGCTACCTTGGGGTGTTGGGTCTAAAGAAGGGGTGTCACCAGAGTCAGGTAGGAAGAAACCCATATCTACTTCAGCTGCACCTGCAGGTGCAATACATTAGCAAGCTGGCTGTTCAAGTGACAAAGGGAATGTACACAAAATCTATTAAAACAGAGCTGTTGGCATTCATCCTGTGAAGAAAAGGAACCTGGCCACTGTTACCAAATTTTAAAGCAAAGTAGTTGATATATGTATGAGTTACCATCAGCTGACAGCCTGGCATTAATTAGCTAGTGGCTCTGAGGAACCAAATAATCCATTAGACTTCAAAATCTAAGGGACAAAACCTGGTTTCAATACCAGAAAAACATCTATGCAAAACAAATATGAAAACAATCCCACAAAGTTCTTGCAAACAATTAACTCGGTCCTCTACCCAGGTACAGCTACAACCCCAGAACCAACAACCAATAGCCAAAGCATGAGTATTCCCTCACAAATCAACACCTGCTTTATAAACACCATTCTGTCCTTAGTTATAGGGAACAATTCCACCCCACTGTCTCTTCCACCTAATGTGGAAACTAACAACAACTCTTCTGACCTCAAACCTATCCCAACTAACACCATAAGTACAATGCTGAAGAAACTGAAACCTTCTTCCTTAGCAGCTGACCAACTCCCCAATGAGTACCTCAAACTTTCAGCTGATGCCATAGCTGTGCCTATCCCCATTCTGGTAAATAGGTCTATAGCAGAACAATATGTCCCAAAATTATGGAAAATTGCCTATATCACTGAGCAGAATTAAACAATTACAGACACATAGCCATCCTTCCCCCCTGTGTCACAATTTTGGAAAAAATGTATCTACACTCAATTACTACATTACCTATTATCTCACAACCTTGTTTCTCCCTCCCAACATAGTTTCATACTGAAACACAGCACCACCACCACAGCCCTAATTAATTTCTCTAACACCATCAGCCAACTGAGAAATTCAAACCAGCAAGTAGCATCAATCTTCCTAGACATGTCAAAAGCGTTCAACACTGTCTCGCATCAGAAACTCATTAGTACGCTTGCCTCACTAAACCTATCAAAGTTTTCTTTCTCCTGGTTCCTAAGCTATCTTTCTGACAGACAACAAGCAGTATGATGGAAATCCGAACTCTCACCACTTTTGCCTGTCTCGGTCAGAGTTCCCGAAGGATCCATACTAGGATCCCTTTTTTCACCATCTTCTCCAATGATCTAGCCTCATCCACAACACATGCTAGTAATTCTGTATGCGGATGACTCATCTTTAATCCGCTCAGCAGATACCTTACCAGACCTCCAAATAGTAGCCCAACAAGCTTTTAATGATATAGAAACATATATAACTAAATCACAACTAATCCCTAACCCCAAAAAGACAAGTTAATGCTATTTACCAGTATCAAACATTCACCAACCAGACCTCCTTTCACCATTCTCTCAGCAAACAACACAGTCATCCAACCAGTTGAGCATACAAAACTCCTTGGCATGACAATTGACAACAAACTCAGATATAACCAACACATAGCCATCACAATTAAGAAAGTTCACATCAAACTTGTCTCACTGTACAGAAGCAAGCCATTGCTCACTGACAATACCAGACTAGCCATATCCAGAACCTTCCTCCTCCCTACACTCCTATATGCTTTCCCCCTCTTTGACAACTTAAAAAAATCAGACTTAACCAAATTAAAAACTCACTACAACAAAATAACCCATTTCACAGCCAACCTTCCCCACCAAACCCATCATTGTATTGCTCAACATAAATTAAATTGGCTCAAGCTACCTAACCTTCTCCATCTCTGCCAACTTAAATTCTCACATAATATCATCTTCCATCCTGACAGTTGCCCATCCCTCAAGGAACTTGTTGTTCCCTACTCATGCCCACGAAGTCTAACATCTGCAGACAGAAACTGTCTAACATCTGCAGACAGAAACTTTCTCACTGTAAACAAAGCTAACAACACTCACGGTAAAGCCCTATTCACAAATAAAATAGCCAGATTATGGAACTCTGTACCCCACACCCTCCAAAACATGACTGAATCTACCAGTTTTAAACATCTACTATTTGAACATCTATCCAAGAACTGGCATTGTTCCTGCGCCAAACCTGACTGACAAGACATCTATAACTTTGTCAACACACTGTCCACTCCTTACCTCATTTTCTCCCACTCCTCAGTGTTTACTACTACTACTCAAAAAATATATAAAGGAAATCTCATTTGTTCATAACTATTATTTAATATTTACATGCAACTAACTTTATTTTTCTCACAGTGATGTTCACTGAAATGCTTGTGTTTTTCTTTTTGAACCTGTATCTACTAGAAAACTATATTGAACACTACTTTGTATAGACTAACTAGATGATATATATTCTCCATCTTGCTGTATGTACACTGTTGTGCAATCTAATTATTGTATTTTGCTTGTATTTTTGTGGAGCTTTTCTCCCCGGGCATCCGCTGAAAATGGGCTTCTGGCCCAGTTGGACTTTCCCGGTAAACAAATGTAAATAAGTAAATAATAAATAAATAAATAAATAAATAAACAGGAAGAGGGATGGTAGTACTTGAAAAGCACTGTTAATCTCTCTGGAAATGTGTTGATTGTGGGCATACACTGCAAGACTGAGTGAGTCATGACCATGGTTACTGGTGATAAACAGAATACCACAGGTCACTGTGCTGCTGATACAAAGGGCTTGATATTTGTAAAGCCAATGGTCACCTCTCTGCTGACTACTTGTGGTATGCATAGCATATCTGGGCATGTTGGTGATGTTCATAGCCCAAAGGAATGCAGTTCACTTGCCATTTACAAGGGGAAACCACTGACACTTTGTACAGGGACTAATTCAATTTACCATATGTATGTGTGACATTAATGGAGTTGTGGAGATTGAGGCAATGGTCATGGCTGGGTAAAATGGCAGGCCTGCAACAATAACTGAAAAACATTTCACTGCAGGTAGATGTATGGCAACAAAGATTTACTTTGCAAAAGTGTAAATATATGTACATCAGAATGAAATGTCTGACTATAAAGTATAGACTATTAAATGCTAATCTTGAGGAGACTAAGGAGGAGAAACATCTGGGTACGGTATCATCATCATCATCATCAAACCGAGTCATGCAGCGCACTTTGAAATGACTGAAGTAAAGACCACAAGATTATGGGCTACACGGTGGTGTTGAATGGTAAACTCAATGAAAACAACCAATCTTCCATTACTCAGGATGCTGCTGGAACACAAGTGGCAGATAAATGTTCCCTGAATATATCATCACCTTATTCTTCTCAAACTTCATTGTTCATAAAATGAAAGTGCAGCACAAAAAAACAACTGCAAGTGCAAAGACTGTATCAAGAAACTTTCATTTCCAAGGCCAGAAAACCTGCAGTGGGTTTAGTAATTGCACCCAGCTGCAGCAGACTGAATATAGAACACAGGTACCAATGTGCATGCTAATTAAATATCTTGCAGAAGTTTCTGTCTATAAATGCCAAGGCCTCTGTCAGGGAAAGGTATTTTCTAACTGGAAAAAAATGTTAATCTATTGTCACTATAATGAAAAAACATGTCCTCTGAATGTCCACCTGCCATTTTACCTTTAGTCTGCCATTCCTGTCAAAAGTTTGCTGAGACGGTGCTTTGTCACAGCTGGAGTGATACCTGCCAACTATAAGATGTGAATCTCATTCCTTGCACTCCAGACTCATACCTCTCAGCTGTACAGATTTTCACAGAATGTCCAGATTTTTGTTTCATATTTGTGGTCCGTTTTTCATAAACTTGTGTGTTTTCTGGCAAATTAGTGGCAAATCATTAAAGACTGAAGTTAAAAAATAATGACAGACATTTGAGTTTCAAACTTCATACCTTTCAGAAAATTCATGATAATGCAAAACATGTTATTCTATCAACTTTCTGAGATTGCAAGAGAAATATTTAAAAAATGTCCTTATTTTTGGGCCTTTGTTCCAATTTCATTTATGGCTTTGAACAGATTTCTGGCTCTAAGAAGTTGAGAGGTATGACTCCAGTCATTGTACATTTGGCACTGTGAACCAAGAGAGAAGGATTCCTGTAATGTATTTGGGTACTGCTGTTTTATTAGCATTGTTCGTTTGTGGCTCATTTCTCATATAACTGTTTGTGTGGATGCATGTCAGTCTCATCTCCTTCTCTTCTCTTCTTCAATTTTAATGTGATATTGGCCACTCAGGACACAGTTATCTGATGGGTGCTACTAGTCACTGGGAGATGTGACTGGGTATCCACTATTTTATACCAAGTTTCATATATCCTTATGTTCTGATGTTGATTAGATGTTTTAACAGCTGACTTACTGAAATACAAAACTGGCGGATCAACAACTTTCAAAAACAAGAACTAGGCAAGGCTGCATAAGTGTCTCTGAATCCCTTATTTTGGAATTTGTCTTGAGAGTTTATCCTGTGATGTTAAATGTAATAACTGTACTGGACTGTGGTCCACCTATCAAAGAAAGATGACAGTCAAAGTTAAATACAGCCTTTCTCCATGTTGGCAATATCACCAGGATTAAACGCATTACACTTAATGAATATATCTTTATAATGGTTGCCAGCCCTGAGCACTGCTGTCTGGATTATTGCATTGTATTGCATTAGTGGTGCTTAACATCATTAATAAGTAGAATTTATAATCACTTTAACTACACACCATAGTTGCAGTTTGTATCTCAGGTCCTACTGTATGTCTATGTTTATGAATAGCTCCTGACACAATGCTTTTCACATTGTTTGTGTTCATGTTATTTTACTGGCTAGAAAATCATGCTGCCTGCTAAGGTAATACTTCACCCTCACTATGCTACTTATATACTTATATCCTCTCTTTTTTTCCTACAACTGTATATGTGGCAGATGTCTTTCCTGCAATATCCTCCTTACATATTCACGTTGCCTCTTCTTACTTTGATGCATCTCATTTTTTTTAAAGCTGGTACCACTCCATCTTAGATGTATTGTACAACCTTCTAGAACTAATTCATCTTTTATATTCAGACACCATTTTTGCTGTCAGAAATGGTCCTCTACTCAGCTATTAACATGGCAGAAATCTTTCTTTGCTGAAAATTTCTGTCTTAGACTGGATGATAAAATGATTAAATGTACACTGTTCTTCCAGTTCATCTGAGCTCCACAGTGCGATTTTTAATGTAAATCATCTTCAAAAAAAGCTTTTGACCTGCAGGAAGACTAAAACTGTATGATTCATTTACTGTTGCAATGTTCAAAATCTGGTACATAACTGAGTATCCCTCCCACATGTATACACAACAAACAAGCAAGCAAACACATAAAACAAATAAATAAACTGCACCAGTGGTATTCAAGCTTCGGAAGAGACTGACCTAGGTTGCAAGCTAGTATCAGCAATATGACTGTGTTTAATAATAAAGATATTACACCTGCCTAGTTGTGTCTAGCAAGAGTCATTGCAAGTTTCAGACTGATTGACCAGTGTTTCTTAGAAGAACTAAGAAGTTAATGAGTCCCCTCAGCACAAAGACTGCTCATATTTCTTAAAAAAACATCACCCCAAAAAGAGTTTTTAAGGCACTCATTATCTGCAAGATGAGCAGCAAAAGACAGAATACTAACTGACCATGTAGATGGGTTTTCTGGCACCTTTGTGATGTCCACCTGCCTTACTGACTGCTGTCCTCTTGTGGTATTATAAGGTCAAGAGGCATATACTTCTTGCAGTTCATGCAAACCAGTGATGATGCCCTACAGCTGGGAAGAAGACAGGCATGTTAAGCATCTTTCTGATGTAAGAAAAGTGCTTACTGTGCTTTTGGTAATCACCTGTCACCTCTGTTAAGCTCTAGTATAATGTAACAAAAAGTGCAGCCTGGCAGCACTTAGAGCCAATAAAGAGTAGGGTGTATCCTTTATTGGATTTACATGCTGCTGAGCTGTGCGTTTTGTTACATTTGTGGATTATTTCTCAGCTTCATCACAGGGTTATTAGCAAGCTCTAGTATAATGCTAAAGCTTTATCAACAGACAGCAGCCACTGCAGAAAAGCTGTGGGAATCCATTAAACACTTCATATTTCAGCTGGACTTTTTTAAGTCTGAGTGAAGAGGTTAACAGCATCACCCTCCTGCGGTGGCTGCTGTCTCTGTGGCAGTGTTTGTAGTACATGAGAAGTAGTTAAAGCTCCTTGCATTATAAAGAATTTTGATTGAATCTTTCTGATCATAACTAAGATTGCTGTCTGTTTTCACATGAACATCAAGATTCACTATGAGAATGACTTTCCTGACATCTGTATCTCAAACACATAACAGCCTAGTTATAATCAGAAACCTGATCATAATCCCCTATGTGTTTGACAAACGGATTTAATAAGGCCCTGGGTTATGTAAGCTTGAACAGATTTTCAGTCTTTCATCATAGTAAGTGGCTTAACATACCTCTAAAATTATATATAAAATTTCTACATAATAGAGTTGATATGCGTCAAAGTCTTATGGTTCTCATGTTTTTATTTATTTATTTATTTATTTATTTATTACCATCTGTTGACCAGGATAGCTTGACTGAGCTAGTAATCCCTTTTCTTCTGTTCATAACAGCAACAGTGAGTAGTCAAATCAGCAGTTCATTGTTTTTGGGTGCACATAATGTAAGCGTTGAGCTGGGAAAATACGAGTACCATAATGTGGCTACCTATACTGATTGTAGCATTGTGTATAAGGAACATGACCCCAAGAGATGGAAAGATAGGAGTAGGAAGACCAAACTGATTAGGAGAAGATTTGGACTTTATTTATTTATCTATTTATTTATTTATTTCATTTGTTCTTTGATAACTGGAAAAATCTGACTGAGCCTATGGCTCATTTTCTGTGGAAGCTTGGGAAGAAAAGCTCCTCAACAGATTCAAAAACACTTAAACAGTTGTTAAATAATTATATACAAGGAAGGAAAGCCCCACAACAGATTAAATATTTTACAATAAGTTGGGGAGAAAGGCTCTACAAAAACACACTACAGTAGCTAATAAGTAATTATATGTAGGGGAGAAAATCCCCCACATTAGATGAAAGCACAGACTGAAATACATTAACATAAATAATAGTAGGATACATTGCAATCAAGAATACAATAAGTGCTGCAAGTAGCAAGACACGTTGAAGATGTGGACCGCTTATGTCAAGTAAACTAATACAGTTATTCAAAATATTGTTGATATTTCTAATAATGTGTGGAGGCAAACAATTCTGTTGCCAAAACAGAGTAATAGAATGAGGTAAGGAGGTGTAATGAGTAGGAGGGAAAATTAAGGTCATGGAGAGAGAGATGACCAGACCACAAACTAATGACCCTAGATATTCATATCCCACCTCCACCCCCAGCACAAAAGACCACAGTGAGAAACTTCTCAAAAGCTGACTTTACACTCCTTAAGACCAAAATGGTATCCTTCAAGCCCCCTGGGCCAGTGGAAACCACATCCCACACTGCTGAATCCTTCACAAATGCTTTCTATGGACATCTCCAAGAATGCATGGATCATGCAATCCCAAATAAAACCAAGACCCTTTCCACCAAAGGCAGGCGTCCTATCTGGTGGACCCCAGCCATAAACAAACTTTATAACAAGAGAAGGAAGCTACTGCAAGACAGAGAAAAATCCCATAAAGGGAAGGCATCTCTGATCAGCACTAGCAAAAAACTACGATCGCTCATAAAATCATCCAAGGCCAACTTCAAGAGAAAAATCGCTAAGGACACTAAAGATAACCACAAGGCCTTCTTCAGCTATGTTAGAAACCTGGGCAGAAACCCTCAGATATGCTCAGAGTTAGTTCATAATGGCAAGAAATACACTGAACCCACAGATATTGCCAACATACTGGCAGACAGGTTCAGTGCAAATTTCTCCCCTCCCCCACCCCCAAAAGAAGAAATATTTATCCCAGCTGAATGCAACCTCCCTGACATCTCAGATGTCCAGGTGAGAGCTGCTCTCAGCAAAGCTAAAAATACAGCATCAATGGGACCTGACGGTGTCCCGGGTTGCGTGCTAAGTGAACTCCTAGAGGAGCTAAACCCGCACATAAGAATGCTGTTTAATCTTAGCCTTACTACAGGATATGTACCTGAAAACTGGCGTACAGCAACAGTGGTCCCACTCCACAAAGGAGGCACCTCTACAGACCCTGGAAACTACCGCTCCATAAGCTTAACCAGCCTGGTCTGTAAAGCTATGGAAAGGATCATTATGGAACTCATAAACAAAGACATCAGGGACCTACAGACAATTGACCCTACCCAGTTCGGCTTTGTAAAAGGCAGATCCTGCCTTTTGAACCTGGTGGACTTTTTTAAAACAGTCACTAGAGCCATCGATGAGGACAAAGCAGTTCATACAGCCTACCTGGACCTGGCAAAAACCTTCGACACAATACCCCACTCAGGCATCATAGACAAGCTCAACAGCTTAAACGTAAACCCGTATGTCACAAGATGGGTTGCAAACTGGCTAAAGGACAGAACCCACAAGGTCAGAATAGCTGGAGCTATGTCAGATTCTAAGCCAGTCACAAGTGGAGTCCCACAGGGCTCTGTCTTGGGACCCCTCTTGTTCGGCATTTATTTCTCAGATGTGCAGGCAAACATAGGAGGGTTGTGGCTGACAAAGTTCACAGATGACTGCACACTAGACGCCATAGTTGATACACCAGCTGACACATGCATCCTTCAGAAGGGCCTTACAGAAACAGACGACTGGTGCCAGAGTCATGAACTTAAACTAAATGCCAAAAAATGTATAGTCATCCCCTTTGGGAAAAACAAAGTACCCACAAATTACCACATAGTTGGTAATCCATTAAGTATGGAAAAAGTAATCAGAGAACTGGGGACCCAAGTTGACAGCGATCTCTCATTTGACACCCACGTTGCCAAAGTGGTTAGAAAGACCTTCTACCTTGCCCACCTTATCATGAAGGATTCACATCCAGATCAAAGGATGTCATTGTACCCCTATATTCCTCCCTTATCAGGCCTATGATTGAGTACAATGCCCCATTTGGTATGTACCTCACCCGGCACCTACAGCAGCTGGGGAGACCCCAAAAGTACCTCACCAAGAGGATCAAGGGTCTCCAACATATGTCATATGCTGCCAGACTAAAGAAGCTCCAGCTCTATTCAGTAGCATACCGCCTGCTCAGAGGTGATCTGTGCCTGATGTACAAGGCCATGTCCAATCCAGAATTAATGGACATGCTCCACCTCAAAAAATCCAAATCCATCAGAGCCACGAGAGCTAAAGATCTAAACCTCAGCACAAATATGAATAGGACATGCTGGAGGGACAGATTCATAACCCAGAGGCTTCCTGCACTCTGGAACAGGATCCCAGTCCATGTTAGGCAGAGCACCTCACTGATTCTCTTCAAGAGAAATCTTGACGAGTGGATGGGTGATCGTAGGTTTACCCCAAGGGTCATCTCTGTGTCACTACTAGACAGAGGCACAGTAAACTAAATTTATTTTGTACACATTTGTATCATTACATGGGGTGGCGAAAGCCACGTACACTATGGCTAGGCTTATAAATGTCCTAGTGCAGATAGCCTAGTACTATACTATGAAACTATGAAACTATGATTATTATAATTAGAAAGATGAGAATGTTATGGAAGGACATGAGAGAGGAAAATAAATAGTAGTTAAGTGTTGGCTGAAGAGGTAGAAGAGCATATATTAGTTGTCTGGTATCATTAAAGTGAGAGCTTCTTTTAATGTTAGGCCATTACTAACTGCTAAGATATGGAGGTGTTAGTGAATTAAGAATGAGAAAGGTATAGTTAAAGTGAGTAGGTGGACATGCATCTGTTTTGAGGGTTGAGCATGTACAATTCCAGATGTTAGATTGATATTTTGTTAGACTAGTCTTCAAATTAGAAAGGTTGTAAATGTTTGTCATGTATTTTCATTGGTGGTACAGTTTTTTATTGAGTTAGAGTTCATTACTGGTTGATTTTAGTCATGTGATCAGTTTCATTATGTATTTAAATCTCCTATTTTCTTTTACATGATTGTTCTGATGAAGTTCTCATAGTGAGAATGAAAGCGCTTAACCAATAAAATATTGCCATTGTTTTTACGTGTTTTGTGTCTGTGGAGGCTTCTGGATACTGGGCTGATTTTGGTTTAAGGTTGTTACTACATTTAAGGGATAAGGGGACAAAATTCCAGGAGTGGGCTACATAGCCTGAATAGAGGGAGGTTCCTGATGACAGTTGTGGTTTGTAGGCAGTGAGGAGCATTTTGTTTCCAGATTGAAGTGGCCTAGCAGGGGTGTATATGTGCAATAACTCTAGTAGGGCTTTGCTTCGTTATTGTTTGCGATATTAATTTGTGGACTAGGAGCAGTTGTGTGTAAGTTAGTAACATGGGTAATTCAAACCAATCAAGATGTTTTAGGGCTAAGCAGTGATGGGTTCTGTTTGATGGGTTAGTGGCAAATTTCATGATTTTATGGTAGCACTAGTTTAGTTTATTTTGAATAAAAGCTTGAAGGTTAAGCAGTACTGGAAAACCATATATTAAAGTGGGGAGCAGGAGTGCATAGGCCAGGCATACCCTAGATGACTCGGTTAAGTTTTTTTTTTTTCCGTTGAGTGCTCCTAATATTTGGTGAGCTTTTTTTTTTCAAACACCTTTATTCAGTTATCACTTGTGACATACGCAAATTTACATTCATGTAAAAGTAATCAAAGAATATTAACATAAACATTATACTTCACATATATTACTATATATCATATCACCTAAGCGATATTATAAAAATTATTCAGTTCCTGCTTTTCTTGTTTTAAACAAGAAACATCTTTGTTAAACCATCACTTACTACATAGGCAATCATACATTTATATAAATGAAAACAAACCACATCAACACAGTCCTAGTTGCAAGCATTTTATATCACAAACCATACTGACACACTCCTAGTTGCAAACATTATACATCACTTATAATCTACCCAACCTTTCTCACTCAAAATTACATAGCTCATTTAAGTCCTGCTGCCTTTTAGCCCTCATTCCTCCCTTGTATGTATTGCCTGTTTCACATGAAAGGTGAATTTCAGGTTATCATTAATTGTCATGCCTAGTTGCTATGGGGGTTGACTTCTATAGGGGTGTTATTAGATGCTGTTATTGAGAAATCTTGTTTGAGGTGTATAAGGGCTGTTGGGAGGAATAGCAGCAGCTTTGTTTTTTTTTTTGGTGGATTGAGTAGAAGATGGAAGTTACTGACTCAGCTTTCAACTATTGAAAATGACTCTTGGTTGAGGTATTTTAAAGTAATTATGCCACTAGCAGAACAGATTAATGTGGATTTATCAGCATATTTTATAAGGGATGTGTGACATTTGGCAGAATCTAGGTTGTTGGTAAATATGTTGAAAAGAAGTGGTCCTAGCACAGAATCTTTGGGAACACCTGTTTTAACAAGTAGGAAGTATGAGTAAGAATTATTCCATTTAACAGACTGGAGTCTATTGCAAAGGTAGGTGCAGAACCCATTGGTGGAAGTGTTTAATAGGCCAAGTGAAGAGAATTGTTGTAGAAGAAGGCTGTGTGAAACTTATCAAAGGCCTCAGACAAATCCAGAAACATGGCAGAAACCAGTTAGCCTTTGTTTTTGGCTAGGTTAATAGTGTTGGTGAAGTTTAATAGAGCTGTGGTAGTGCTGTGCCCTGGTCTAAAACCATCTGTGTGGGGGTAAGGAGGTTGTTTGTACATGACACATTAACTGAATATGAATGGATTTTTCAAGGATATTTGAAAGAGGGGAGAGAATGGCAATGTTTCTGAAGCTGGATGTATCATTGGAGTTACTTCCCTTGTGAAGAGGGATGATGTGAGATTTTTTCAAATGGCTTGGACATATGATTCCTATATAGACCTATTAAGAAAAGTTACACTGGAATGAAAACTGAGCTGGCATTTCTTGATTGTTATGGTAGATACTAGGTGAAAGGAGAAAGAACGAGTATTAATGGAACTGGGAGATGAGACTAAGTGGGATGTGGTCAGATTATTACAGGACATTGATGTGTTTTGAGTTTTGTTGTGAAGTAGTCCAGAGGTGCTAGAGATAAAGTGATCATTGAAAGCATTAGCTGTTTCTTCTGGTGTGAAGTGGAGGTTGGGGTTTGGTTGTCCATTTGAGACAGGATGTAGTATTTTAGATATGGTGGCCCAGAATTGTATAGACCTTTTGTAGCATCTATTCTGCAAACTTTCTTGTGAAGTTTGATCTGTTCTTTGGCTTTATTTTGTAAAAATATTGTTGAAGATTGTTTTCTATTTTATTATTGAGCCATGCCTTCCAGGTTTTATTGCTAATCCTTGTTAATTTCCTGGTGGTAGGAGTGAGCCCAGGAACAGGGCTGTTTTGCACTCTTTTAAGCCTAAGAGGGACCATGTTGTTTAGCAGTTCCATAAACATCTTATTAAAATAGACAACAGCATCATCTAGTGGCAAGATTTTTAAGATGTTCCAGTTGTGAGATTGTAGTGTGGTGTTAAACAGTTGTGAGTCATAGTTGTTCATGTTGTGAGAGGATTTATATGTGCGTTCCCTGAGAGAAGTATGACATTCTGTTGTGGTGTATATGAGCAGGTGGTCACTAAGTGTGCTAGCTAAGGTGCAGTGGGAGCTTATATTGCTAGGGCGACTTGTTAATAACTCATCCAGGGTGGTATTTCTCAGGTTAATTCTGGTAAAGATCACTGATATGTTGGGATAAATTAGGTTTATAGTTCATGTTAACTTCACCTAGTGTAATTGTCTCTGTCTGTACATTATCAGATAGCCAAGATACTCAATGAGCTGATATTCTCTCTAGGTGGGATGTAAAGGGCTGCCACACATATTGTTTTGTGTGCATTTACTTTTAGGTTATGTAGAAGTAGTTCAGGAAAAAGGGTATGGGAGAGGAGAAAGCTGATGAGTTTATGCTACTGTGGTACATTATTGCTATTCCTCCTGCTTTTTTGTTTATTCTATCAGTTCTAAGGATGTTAAAGCTGGGAGGAGTGTATTTTTGTGTTACAGATATTCCATTTTAGCCAAGATTGTGTTATTACTAATATATTGGGAAGAGAGATAATTTATCCATGCACTTAGTTCTGGAATTTTGTTTACAATGCTTCTGATGTTCATATGGAACAGATTGAGTTTCTTGTTGCTGTTTCTTATTTTGTCAGGAGAGGAGTTTAGGTTTTCAGACAGAGTAGATTTATTATTTGTGGAGGTAAATAACAGAAGATATAAAATGAGATGCTGGTAAAGAATGCGAGGAGAGAAGAAGAAGAAGAAGAAGTGGAAAAGGTGTTACAGAAGGGCAACAGAGGGAAAAATGGTTAGTTGAGTGATTTTGCTCAGCAATGATCGGAGTTGTAACAAGAGCATTCCCTTGTAGCAAGCAGATGTATTTATTTAGGGTACATATTTTCATCCCTTCATGAAAAGCAAGCATTTAAGTTCAATAAACACATCTCTGCCTACAGACTAGGCAGGATCAAATTATGGGCAATTCCATGACTTAGAAAAGAATTTAACAGCATCATAAATATCAGGAGATCATGTGCGAGCCATGAGTTCAGATTCACTGATGGACTTGTCTCACATATCATTATTCTTGATGGACATTTAAAAGACTTACTCTCCACCTGTCACCTTGCTTTTACACCCAACAGTAACCCACATTCTTCTGAACATATGCTGCTCACGTTTTTCCTTATGATTGTAGGCATTTCCAATGGCAGATAATCCCAGAGCTTGATCACTAAATCCCATATTAAAAATAATATCCAAATGTATATTTAATCCACTTTACCTGCTCATCAATATTCCTATTATTATTACACATGGGGTGCCCATCTGGGGCTTACAATCACTATACATTAAAGTCTTAATGCACCTTACTTAACCTGCAGGTTGTTATATGAATGCTGGGCGTCAAAACTTGTGTAGCAAGAATTGTTCTGTAAAATGGTTTAATTTGCCCTGTTCTCTGTTTACTATTAAAAAGAAATTTGTATTGTATATATTGTAAAAAAGACTTTGAAATGCATTAAAACTGCAAACTAAGTGCCTCTTTGGTTGATCAATTAAAATTCCCAGTACCCAAAATATATCACATTTACAAAAACTATTTTATCACCATCCTTACATCCATCTAAAATTCATATTTTTATGTATACTAGCTTCAGTTAATACTTTTTAAAATTGATTATTAGGTTGTTGATGCATATAATGCTACTATCTGAGTTAAATACCAAAGGTTGCTCATCTCCCAGCAATGCTAGCAGTTGTCTGATGATCGACAAACTATAATTCATATTTTAACCATATAAACTTTATGTTATTTGTGCACAATGTAAATATAAAAGAAACTGAAGTGCTTTTCCCAGCAGATACAAGCTAATTATGAAATATTTGTTTCAGATGACAGAACAAATAGTTTAAGATGCATGACCACATAACACATCCAAAAATAATTCAAAGAAAGGGGCAATTGTTGTTGGTGTTAGTATCAGTGAATGTATGGAAACATGACGCTTCATGAATATTGACAATCAAACTTTGTAAATGGTAGCAATCAAATCTTCATGCTGGCAATATGTAAAAAATAATATAATATAATATAATATAACATAATATAATAGACCTTGACTGGGATTCTGCATTTTAGGTGCTTGTGGTATCCCTATCACACTACACAGTGGTGCAGCAATTAGCATTTTCACTTCACAGTACGAGGCTCTCCAGTTCTTAAGTGTTTTTTGCAGGGAGGCAAGCCTTCCTACACACCCCAATGTAGAGGGCAAGCCCCCCACACCCCCTAACTTATATATATATGTGTGTGTGTATATATATATATATATATATATATATACATATATATATAAATATATATATATATATATACATATATATGTATATATATATATATATATATATATATATATATATATATATATAAAACAACTCCATGTTTGTAGCAACTCAAAGAAGGGAAAATTCCCCCCAAAAGGGTATCATTGCCTGCACACCTTTTGAAACTCGAGCAATTGAAGCTTAAGTGTTCAGTCTTCATCCACCAGTAGGTTACCCCTGTCATACCGCTGTTTATTGATATTTCATAATGATGATTAAAAATGAAAGTGCATGTGTGTTTAATTCTTTTAAAAATACATATGTGAAAATGCTGAAAACAAAGTATAGTGCCCAGCACACTTTCATTGTATTCAGGGCTATAAAATATGGAATACGACAATATTCATAACAAATCTGCAATCACAAGACTTAAATGGTGAGACTAGAATAACGTCATCACACCAGCACTCAATAGATTAATACCACTAGGCCTGTAAAAATAGTGCTTACGTAAACAAAGAAGCAGAAATAAGTATTATAGCCATATCATTAGTATCACCAAATGAAATGCTCATTGTAAATTCATTACTTTCTGCAGATGCTTAAGTAAAATCCATGCATTATGCAAGTCCCTGAATAATTCTTTGACATCATGTTTTCATATGTAATATTAACGTTAATGGCTTGTAGAAAAAGAACGGATGTGTTGTACTTAGCAATGTCAATAATTATGTATGCTAGTAATGATTCATGATTACATTCTGGTTGCCCGAACTGAATGCAAATGTGGTTATGCTAGGAAGTCAGAAAAGGGAAGTGCATATTCTTTTACAAAACAAATAACCATAATTCCTTGTTTCAGACTGGTTGAACAATGCCTGTAATATGTCTCAATGAGCAGGCAAGCCTTTACAGAGAAAATGCAGTATACTCAGTCAGTTGACAGATATTTACTTTTTCAAGTGCCACCTAGGAGATAGCAGGAAGGGACAAAAGGTAATGAAAGCTGACAACCAAAAACTGCAAGGCATTGGTCTAAAAAAGTAATAGTAGTAGTAGTATGAAGGAAGAAATCAGATTACAACTTGTGATATGATATACATATTTCAGACATTGCTACATGACATCATCAGACCTATTTGTACAGCGCTATACTCCTTGGTTTTTAGACCAGTGTATAAAAATAACCACTGTTCTTGATATTTGCATATAGTTTGCAATGTGCAGCATATCAGACAGAGTCCTTACAAAAAACACTTATACATATATATATATATATATATATATATTAATATCCTATAAAAATACATACAAAATATACAGAACATATGTGAAGATCAGCAGGTCACCCAGTAAAGATACATCATTTTAATACCTCACAGATATGTAGAATAAAACAGCAGAACATATAGAATTACACCAAGTTTAAGGACGGGAACTAAAATGAATTCCTGCAAATGCTCTTCATAACAGTTTGACTGGGGCTAAAAATAGATTTCTATTAAAACTCAAGTATGCTGATGTTTGCAGGAAAGCAAAACTCAAAGGTCTGATTGCTGAATTCAGATTTGAATAACAAGGTGCACAGCATAGCCTCATCCACAAGAACACAACAAAAATAATTAACATGATCTGTGAATAATGCTCCTGAAGACATCCATCCTTCTGTTTTTATTAAAAGTAAATATATAATCCACCCCATAAATGTTAATGCATACAAGAAACCGATCTTAAAGATTTAAAACTAATGGCAGACCTAAAAGCATCTCCAAATGGATTAAATAGATGGTGGGATTCAAGAATCATTTAAGCTTGATTCATTAACCTTATTTCAAGATTGTGTTACACACAAATGATAGCACGTAAATCTAAATTTACAACTACCCCTCTCCCAAATTCCTTTGCAAAGTGTTATTAAGCATATAAGGCAGGTAGAGGGACGAGTCACAAACAGTTCTATTACTGGAAAGGTTCTGCTGGGGAACATAATTCTGATGCACATCCCTCACACTGCACACTCATCTGTAGATGCACTCAACCAGCTTTTTGTAATGAATGGAATCTCTTGCTGAGACTGTTAGACCACATACATATGGTAGCTAAAAAACAATAACAGAAAAAACCTGGAACCTTTAATGAAATCTTCCTTGGTGCACTGGCACAAGGCTTTTAAAGGGTGCAATGTATATTTCTTACTCTAGAGGTAGTCATTTAAAAGATATGTTTAGTAAGAGCCAGGTTAGAAGGCTAAATAATAATTGAAACAATTATGTCTAATAATGTGAATTAACATGGCCACTATTCAACATGTGAATATAGTATTTCAGGAAAAAAAGTGAAATAAATTTTTATAGCTGCATAATCACTCATGTGTATGCACTATTTCCAGTCACTCTGAGCAGTTCTGCTAGTAGTTATGTTACTCCTCGTTCTTTCGTCCATTCAGATTTATTGACTAGACTCCTAGTATCCCTGAATGTCACTCATAACAATCCCTAGCTTAATAGGTTTCCAAGTGATTGGTGTCATCAACCCCCTTACCAAATAGTACATGCCTGCTTTCTTTAGCACACACACTCGCTAACTCTGAACTCCCTTTCTCCTCCCTAATCTTAAACCCCCACTTTGGATCACTACCTAAAACCCCAGCCGGCACTCCTCCTTCCATGACCCCTGCACTAACCTTGCCCCATCTCAAACATTGTGTTCAGGTGAGGTGCAGTAGCTCTGCCGTCTCTCCCATACAGTATTTTGAGAGGGCAGCCACACAAGCTACCAGTCACCCAAGTCCCTGGCTGTGAGGTAGTAGGATTTCAGCAGCTTGGACTGGGGTGACTACAGCTTATCCATATTAGCCATCTCACTTCTGCATATTATGGCCACTTCCCAGATGTGCATGTTATCCAGACCCCAATCATTGGTATAATTCACCAGCAGCACAATATGGCCCACCACTATGTTAATGGGATGCATAATGATTATGTTTGAGTCAAACTTTAGATATTTAGAGTAGGGACTACAGTTTTGGTTTAACATGCCAAACATCCACCTCTAAGCCTTCTAAAGACTAACTCCTTCTCTTGTCCTTTTGAAACCCACTGTGGCATACTTCACCAGGCTTTAGTCATGATAGATCCATAAGACGTCCTTGATGAGCCAATGACAAGGCATTGTAAAGTGAACTACAAAAATAGACCAAATATATAGCTAAAGTAGAGAGTCAATTATCTGAATGTCAATTATCAGAAATGTTAATTTTCAGAACCAGCCTCCCAAAGTTTTCTGGTAGGAAAACTCATAAAGTCTGAATATGTAAACATTATAAGTATTTGCTTGAGCATGTATTTTGAGCTTCTAGCCAGCTTGTGTGTGAAAAATATTCTTTATTGTCCATTGGAATTGCTGAATGGTTGAAAAGTGTACTCCTGCATGCAGAGAAAAACAAGATTATAGAAGTTTTTCATCCAGTTCAGTTATATGTTTGACTATCCGAACTACCCTAGGTCCCATTTAGTTTGGATAATCGACTCTCTACTGTATCTGTCAATCCATCAAGATATATATATATATATATATATATATAGATAGATATAGATATAAAGGAGGTATTTGTTTTTTTTGCATATTGCAAATAGTTATTACAAGGATTTGGTTAGAAAGTAAGAGATAAAAGCCATGCTGAACATGAAAAGAAGAAGCAGATATTACAGTTATTGGCATGTTGTTTGAGGTACTAGAAATGTAAAGTATGCAACTGTTTGGATGTGATGTAAACACTGGTTGCCTGAAGAGCATATAGATAATTTAGTTGTATATAAACTAAAAACTTTTAAAAGATTGTAACAGTAAAAAATGTCATGCTCCAAAGGGCACCAAGCAAGTGGACTGCACAGTATATTGGAGATATGATGAAGTATTAACAAATAAATTTGAAATATTAAAAAAATAATATATATATATATATATATATATATATATATATATATATATATATATATAGTCTTAAAGTAAAGTAAAAAAACAAAACATTGACGTTGTATTACACTAATAAACGATACAATTCAATGAAACATTTATAAGCATTACATTCTGTTCTAATTGAATATGCAGGTGAGCTTCCATTGTCTGTTGACTTTTGCAAATTGATATCAGGATAAGAGGCTTCATGTACTGACGCCTGTTAGCATTGTATCCTTTGCAAATCTGGCATCAAGTCTGTATTAATCCCTATGTGGCTTAAACAGCTTAGATGGAGAAATTGTTGTGAAGCCGTAATCACTAGTTAGCCAAATCTTCACTCCTCAAAAGGCACATGGCTCTGATATCAATGCAGATTGCATTTTCCTGTTTTCATTCCTTGTGGACTTTTTTCTCTGAACTTGTTCCAACCAGCATTGCTGCCACAATTAACTAATAACTTGTATAAAATGGCAATTCATTTTATAAATACACATTGTTCATTTCAGCTGAACTGCATAACCATAGCTTGACTTTAGTGATAAAGCAAAATGTAGGTGAAGGCTGTTCCCAACTTGAGCTAAGCTCAGATGTCTTCTTCACCTTTTTTACCAGTACTGACAGTGCCATCAGTAAGCAAATGGCATTTGTTACCACAAAAGATGGTGACGGTATGTAAAAGGAATGATGGCCTCAATATTGTCAAGTCGTCATGAAGTGTATACAAAATAACTCCAATAACAAAAGGCTAGTTCAGCAGAGTCAGTCTTCATATTCTTTTAGCTGGCCTTGAGGTAGGCCATAGAACCATATTAATAAAACCCAGACTTACTGCTTTAATATACTTGATTAGTCATAACAAAATTCTTTGCTCAGACTATTGTATGTGTGGTGTTCTGACTGTATTTAGACTTGCAGTGGTCTATTAGACAGATATAAACAATATAAACAGATAAAGTATAAGAAAGGCAGTGAACCACTTTCATTTATATAATGCCTTTTATACCCAAGATGATAACTTTGATTAAAGTTAAAATAAAAAAATTCTAAAAGCTAAATATTTTGCTAAGCACTGAAAATGTCAAAAACACAGGAGTATCTTACTGTGAACCAGCAAATTATATTCATTTACAAAGTTGCCCTAAAACAGAAGGTTTAAGTGCTTCTTAAAGACCATAACAGATAAAAAGGCGTAGTTGTACATAACACAAATGGAAGCCTGCTTTACAATGACATTTTGAGCTGCACTGAAACTTAGCTCTTTCAGTAATTCCAAAAAATCAGTTTTTATTCAAATCAGAGGCATAGTACTTGAGTTTTCTCCATATCTAATTACTAGTAACAAGCATTTTAGACAATAAGGACATTTTAAAGTAGCATCCAAAATACAAAGTATTAGTGCAATACTTAGCATGCAGTTTATGCACTAGACTCTGTCAGCATTAGTGCAGTACTTAGCTGCATGCAGTTTTATGATGAGTTGTCAGGGGCACTGCAGTCATGCAGCAGTTAGTGTCTTTGCTCCATAGCACTTGACTTCTCAGTTTGGGTCTTGGCTGGTGTACCTTTCATGTGGATTCTGCATGTCTTTCTTGTGTGCTTGTGAGCTTCTGTTGAATTTATCACTTTCCTCCTACCTGCCAAAGAGATGTTGTCAGTGAACTGGTGATCCTGCAAAGTGCCTGAATGTACTTATGATTGTGTGTGTGTGTGTGTGTGTGTGTGTGTGTGTGTGTGTGTGTGTGTGTGTGTGTGTGTGTGTGTGTGTGTGTGTGTGTGTGTGTGTGTGTGTGTGTGTGTGTGTGTGTGTGTGTGTATGTGTGTGTGTGTATGTGTGTGTGTGTGTGTGTGTGTGTGTGTGTGTGTGTGTGTGTGTATGTGTGTGTGTGTGTGTGTGTGTGTGTGTGTGTGTGTGTGTGTGTGTGTGTGTGTGTGTGTGTGTGTATGTGTGTGTGTGTGTGTGTGTGTGTGTGTGTGTGTGTGTGTGTGTGTATGTGTGTGTGTGTCTGTGTGTGTGTGTGTGTGTGTGTGTGTGTGTGTGTGGTTCTCCTACAGCAGATTACATTTCTGAAAAAAAAAATCTATTTACGTGCACAGTTCACCATTTCCTTCAATTCCTAATTGCATCAGATATCTTTTATTATATGTACCTGCTCAGCAGTAAACACATAAGCAAAGCATGTGGCTTTTTTAACAAGCATTATTATTTTAAAATGAACAGTTATAATTATTTGTTCTTGTTGCTAATTGGATTACTGCATTTAGAATAGTAGCATTTACTATCCGGTAAGCTGTGAATGCAAGATGGACTGCTCATTCTTAACCATATAGAAGGAAGTGTGTAAGACTTAATTCAGAGGTGAGGACATTAGCTATTATGCAGTGGTTAAGATTTACCTGCTACTGATGTATTCTACAGTACAGTCACTAATCACAAGGTAAATCTTTGTGTATACCACCAATTAGATCATTAAACTTGCATGAATATTGATACTGTATCTTAAAACCATCCTTGCTGGCTCATATCAATGTATAAAGGCAAGATGAAAAAAAGAATGTCCTTTATCAATAGCCTTATTAAAAAAAGAGTATACCTTTTTCAATAATGTTATCATATTATAACAATTGCTCTGCAAGGCAATAAGGCAATAGTTCACATCTTTACCTATAATGTATATTGGCTGGGGGGGGGGGGGGGGTTGCATCTTCATTACCTAAAAGCACAGCTCCTTACTTTGAGTAAAATATAGATTGCCCACACCCGACCATAGTGTATTTTTGTAGTATATTACGTGGGAAAAAAGACAAGAAAAGGCAAATGTACCTCACTGAAATTAAAATGACTATTAATATGAACCAGCAACTTAGGTTTAACCGAATTCAAAAGTTTTATAAAACAAATATAACAAGCTTGATTCTTCTTGGCAGTGGTAGGCAGTCATATTTCAGTATCAATGTTAGAAACAGGGATATCGGGGGGGGGTAGGAGATTAAGATGGACAGAATAAATGTAGCTGGAGGACAAGAAGGCAAGGAAGCAAAATTAGCAGAGGTATTATGTCATGGGTGTATAAATGTTTTTTTTTTTTGCCACAAGAATCATAATAAAAACAGGGATGGCTTAAATGTTCTTGGATTGAGTAATGTCATAGTGCTGACATGAAGATTTTGATTTTTGGTGATTCTTGATTAAAAATGACTGAGAGGAAGGTCTACCTTGCAAGAGGTGATATCATTTTTAACTTATCCAGGATCTTACAGAAAAAGGTCAAAGTACCAGTTATGAGGACGGTGTGTATTCTCTGGAAGAAGTGAAAATTTGAACAAGACAAGATTTAGCCATAACCTTTAGCTACTAACTTTTCACTGTTTCTATTTTCTTCCTGTGTCTGTGTTGGCTTTCTCTGTTTTTTTTTTCCTAGTCTCTTCCCAGCTCCAACAAACATTATGAAGAACATTAAGTAGGTTAGTCTGTCAGAGCAAAACCGACTAATCTGTTTATTAAAGAATGGCTCATTTACCAGAAGAAACCCACATAACATAAACCAATGCAATTTCAATAACATGATTGCTGCAATACATTGATTTCACCCAACTAAAATCACTCACTACACTTTCCCATTCACTTCTGCAAACTGCACCAGGTTTACATTTTAAGTCTTGGGTTTAATAACATACATTAAGACTTATGAAAGACAAAGGCACCCCACTATTCCCTTTAACATGTGCTATTAAGTACGAGCCTTTAAAAAAAATTATGTTAGTCTGAGTTAAGGAAGAGTGTTAGGGGAGTCTATCAGTTCGTCAGCAATGTGTCAGAACCATCTACAGGTTGGTGACCCCCCCAACTACAGATTGGAGTCCAGTGAGGAGAATAATATGGAAGGGTTAAATGCCTTCATACAATCTATGAATAGTGTAGTAACGTGCAGTATTGAGAAGTGCTTTCTCTATTTTAGATGATTTTTTTTGGAGGGTTATCTTACTGAAAATTAGTTTGTGTGAATGTGTGTACATGTATGTGCGTGCTCGCATGCGTGCCTATGTGTGTGTGTGTGTGTGTGTGTGTGTGTGTGTGTGTGTGTGTGTGTGTGTGCGCGCGTGTGTGTGTATACATGCAATGTAGAGATGTGGCTATGCAGTTCATTTTTTAAAGAACTTATAATTTTCACACTAAAGCATGCAACTTTTCTCATAAAAACCTTCCTTTCTACTGAGCCTGGCACACAGCCCACAACATCACCCAACACTATAATTTTCAAAGTGCTCTTCAAAAGAGTTCTCTTTATATTATATTTGGAAATAAGTCAGGTTATTCCCATAGACTTCTGCCGAGTATAGTATTACTGAATCACGCAAAGAAAAAAGATTAAAGAAGATTAAAAAAAAACATTTACATGTAGCAATGAGCATCACAGTTTCACAAGTAGTTTGTGCACACTGTTTTATAGTCTCTGATCTTTAGCATAAATTAAGCAGGTGACATGGGATTTATTAAACTTTCACTACAGAAAATCTTACCTTTAATGTTGTAGCACTAGGGTGCGGTCCATCTTCATATCTTTGTAGTCCAAAAGAATGATAATGACACAAGATAATTGTTTTCTTGCTTCATTTTAATCAGCATGCCACTAATAAATCCAGTATTTTTTTCTAAGCTGACAAATTATTTCATAAATTAAAAGATACTACTTGAAGTATTATTAAAGACCCCTGCTTGACTTGATGTCAGCATACCACTGGTGGCTTAATCTTGTAGCTCTCCGGACCTCGCCACCTGCTTCATGAAATATTGAGTGGTTATTATGCACTAGTACTGTGATAGGGACTATGCTAACATTTACAGTTAATGAGTAATTCAAAAGGGACTTTTCGTCACATGCATCGAAAGCACATAGAATAAAGTAAATCGTGCAATCAGAAACTCCTCTCTCGCCTTCTCTGTCTCTCTTTTTCTCTGTGTTATTACGACACAGTACAAAGTGCTAAGATCCCCTTAGAGTCACTTGTCTCTGGGTACAGAACACAACGTGGGAAACTCCACCAGTTTCAGATCCCCTTTTTTCTTGACAGTACCTCCTCTGAATGCAGTCATTTCCCTAACAAGGAGCTCACATTTAGCTATTACCTATCTTTAATTGATATGAATGGGCAGGTAATACAGGCAAGGAATGGGTAGAAAGACAAGGACTTCAAAATCACTACTTCTGCTTCATGTGTTATGATGTAGTTTAGCAGCAAATGAAGAAAGACCATAATTTTTCTCTTGTATGCATATTTGTGCATAAACATATTTGCTGCATTTTAAATGCTATCACTCACACTGAAACCAAAATTTATGTTTGCTTTAGTTTTTTTTTTTTTTTTTAATTTTGAAAATGTTGCTGGCATGTGTATTCTGGTCTGACTCCTGTGTGACATACATATCTCGTAAAGATTGCTCATAGTGAAATATACAATAATATGGAATGGAAGAGGCAGATAGGCAGGAAGCCTACTCTAATGACTGCACAAGCATATGAACAGCTGATTTAACTATCTCAGTTAATACGTCTAACGCCTTGTATGATTACAGCAAGAACACGTGCACTAAACTGGATAGTGAAACATACACAGTGCAAGGCTAGTACAGTGTCTGAATGTATGTTCAGATGCATCTCAGTCTTTAAGAGTAATCTGAAATTTAGTTATCTGGGCTTGCTGCATATTTTATAGTGATACGTTATTGAAATGGAAAATAATTTAACCATAATAATTACACATGAAATGAAAGACTAAATTAAATTTCAAGGAACAAAATAAGAACTGCCATACATAGTAGATATGCTGGTTTCTAGTGAACTAGCTGGGTGAAAACTGTGATCAGTAGACTCATAACTTCAAGTGCATGCATGCACACTTGGATGATTCCAGTTTGCAGGTGGCCATGGAGGTGAGTGAAGAGTGTACCTCTTCCTGACTGTTCTGTGCACAGTGAGTAGGGGCAGGTCCAGGTTTTATGGATTTGGGATTTTTTTTTTGTAAACCATCATATATGAACTCAAGAGAGAATTGTAATAAACATGAGTACACAGTTGGCTAACTGCCTTCATATGATTAACACTGGGTCATGGTATTCTGCATGACCTTGAATTTTCTTCTGGGCTCAGACAAAGACTGATTGATTGACTGATTGAGTGACTTATTTACTGCTATTTGATAACTGGGTGGGAGGGCTTGTCTGTTGACCCTTTTCAGTCACTACCTGGGCTCCAAGTAGCAACAGTACAAAATACTAATATATACATGCAGGAGTACTGCACATTTACATATGCAGGTTTATTGCATATTTACAGAGGTCATTAATGTGCAGACTAGTGAGTAATATTGCAGTTAGACAATTACAAGAGAAAGTAAAATTTGCATAAATAATAATGTACAGTAAGTAAGGCACATTCTAATTCACTTGAGCTTAATCAAGAATGTATAAAATAAATACAGTATGAGAATGTATATTGCTTTACCCTGCATTTCTAAAGCATGTGCATTTGGATTATTTTACAAGATGTTCTTTCAGATCTGTTTTAAAGTTAATTAAGTCTACAGCTAGTGACATTTGGCTTTACTGGCTGGATCACACCCACAAAAACCTAAAAAGTAAAAAGACATGGGCATTCAAAAGTCATGTATCTGAAACACTGGTATGTCCTTAAAGGGTCATTTGCATATATCCTATGGGCCTCTTCTGCAGGATATTTAACATATTACACAGTGAATATTCTAGCTTAGCTGGGTCTTTCTTGCAGTTTTTACTGAATGGTTTGTCTCTGTAACCTTTGGTTTCAGCCATAAAATCAAACAAAAATTGCTGTTTCCTTACTTTGGGAGGGAGATGGCTCCAGACAGGTAAGCCAAGACTTGTAGATGTTTTTTCTCTAATGACTAATTTAAACCTTAGTCTACTTAAAGTAGAGGTATCATCCTTTTTTTCTGTGAATTAGTAGGACTGATTTTTGCTAGGCAGTTTTGCTTTTTTTAATTTCTCCAAGTCTTTTGGGTTTCTAATAACATGACTGGAATGGATGCCATTCCTAAGTCAAATTATGTTTAAAGTTTATATAACTGATATTGTTTCAATCTTTGATGTTAGCCAGAAGTTTTCTTCTCAGCACCCACAATGTGCTTGCTAATGACTCCTTCTGCAAGTCATACAGAGTTACATATATCGGTGACATATCTAAGTTGTTGTTGTTGTGTCTTTTGGCTTTTCCTGGTTAGGGGTTGCCACAGCGGAACTCCGGTCCACTAATGATTGGCATTGGACTTTTACGGTGCCGAGTTGCCAGCCCGATGCCCAGCCTTCAGAGAAGGCACACCCATTCAAAACCACCTACCTGCATGTCTTTATACGTCACTCGACCGTGGGAGGACATGCAGATTCCACACAGAAGGCGCTCCAGCTGAGACTTGACCTGGAGAACCTCTTGCTGTGAGGCGGCAATGCTAACCGCTGCACCACCACGGCATTATCAGTAACATAACTAAGTATGATTGTAAATTATTTTTTATAAGACTCGTTGCTCTTACTACTATTGGAACTGTTTAGGTATCCTTCCTCCACATTGCCCTTGTTTCTGCCTGCAAATCCTGGTATTTTATGACTCCATATGTAAGACACTGTAGTCACTGAATGCAGCAATTTCAGTGATCAATACTACTTTTAACTTCTTTTCATGGACTAGAAAAAACAAACTATAGGTCTGCAGAGGCTCCAACTGTAAGCTCCTGGATCAACTAAAAGTACTTTGAAACAAAATAAATTACTACAAAAATGTTTTATGATGAACGCTTTTATTTTATTAGTAAAAACGTCTTCTGATAAGTTCATCAACATTTACAAGCTGCTTGTATAACTTGATCTTGTCTCATGACCCCAAACCTCCAGACCTCACAGAAGAGATTTAAAGTGAAAACACCTTAGTTGCATGCAAACACAAAATTCAATAGAAAACATAGTTAAAAGCATTTTTAAAAACCTTTTTTTGTGTGTGTAAAACAATCTTAAATCTTAAAATATCCCTTGTATAAATATCCCCCCACTTGACACAGATTTTATAACACATTTTATAACACATTCACAATATTTATCTTTGCAGTGCTTTTATTTTTAATAAACAGCTTATGGAAGTTTGTTCATTTAAGCCCAGCCACATACTAGCATTTAACTTCAATTGCCAGTAAAGTTCTCTTTTCTCCAATAATAGTGGCCAGGGCCCTCCCTGATTATTGTTATTAACTTTCTCTAAAATGACAAACTTAAAATGATGTTTAACCAGAGCATTATTTTCATTTTTTCTCTTTAAATCAGACATATGTTCATATATGTGATCTTTTATTTTCCACTCAGTCTTTTCTACATAATATCCTAAACATTCTTGGCATACAGCTGTATAAACAACTTCCTGCGTCTGACAGTTTAGTGCACCATGAATATGAAATACATAATCTTTTATTTTAAAATGGTTACATTCTAGTATGTGTTTGCAAGAAGAGCATCTTCCACATTTACTCATTCTGTTGGGCCTGTTACTATTCTGTCTAGTACCAAAGGCTTTAACAATGTTCCTTAAATTGTGACCCTTTTTATATAGTATGTGTGGTTTGGCTCCATTATTTTCTAGGAATTCACTGTTCTCTCCCAGAATCTGTCAATTGTTTTCAATGATGTTTTTAATGATGCAACTGTCAGTACTGAAAATTGCTATAAAAGAGTTCCTAAAGTTATGGGCGTCATAATTGTTCAAAGCTGAAATATCACAATAATGTGCAGCAACCATTACATTTTGTTCATCTCAACTTGTGTCTACCTGTATTACTTTCCCCCCACTTTCCAATAATGGAACATAGAATTTATTTTCTCTCTTGTTAACTTCATACATTAAATTATCAGTAAACCATTGGGGTATTCCCTTGCCAATAACATATTTTTAATCTTTATGCATTCATCCAAAAATTCATCGAAATAGGATGTCATGTGGGCAGCCCTCACAAACTGTCCCTTTACATACAACTGCCTGTTTCTGTGTATGAGGATGTGGACTGCTATAATGCAAATATGCATTAGAATGTGTGGGTTTTCTGTATATTTTAGAAGTAAAATGCCCACTTGTTATGTCTTTTGTGAGCCAGATATCCAAGTATGAGATGATGGTGTCATTACTTTCACATGTAAATCTCAGGAAATATGTGTTTATGTTGATAAATTCAATGAACTCTGAAATTTTCTCTGTTCTGTCATCCCAAACAATACAAAATATCATCCAAAAACGTTTGTAGAGCTTGCATGACTTAAAGTATAGGGAAGGAAACAGGAATTTTTTCTCCCATTAAATCATGCATACATTTGCAAACAATTCACCACCATGCAGAACCCATTGCCATCCCAGCACATTGTAGGTAGCATTCCCCGTTGAACACCAGGAAATTATTTTTCAGTACAATTTCTAACAAGGTCTCATATATATTAATTCTGTCCTGGGGAATTCCACAAACCATTCTAATCCTATATTGTTCATGTGAGATAGAAGTATACAAATCTTTCACATCACTAGTTAAAAATGTGTGGTTTCTGTTAAATATCATTATATTCATTTAACTTAGAAAATTCGAGGAATCCTTGCAAATATGACTCTCATCTGCCACCAATGCTTTTAATTTAATATCTAAAACCTTAGCACAGGGGTGTGAGATTGAGCCCCTAGTATTCGCTATGGCTCTTTTGCTGTTATGCATGCTATATATTTTGGGAACCCCAAAAATTACTGGGACTACTGGGGTATTTACAGAAAGAAAATTAAATATATTTATCTCGATTTGCTGTTGTAGAAACATTATTAATGTAATTTCTAATTTTCCTATAAGCTGTATTTATTCTGTCATAGTCCATATTGGAGTGAATGACTTGAGACATACCTCACTGAACTATATGAAGAAAGGCATGACTGAGCTCTCAGATTATGTGTCTCAGGAAGGTATGTCCCTAGCCCTAAGCAGCATTCTACCTTCTCCCAAGATGATGCCTTGATATAAACAAGACATGACTGACTTCAACAATTGGCTTAGCTTCTGGTGTCAGTCCAGGGGACCCAGTATCTGTCAGTCTGGGGAGATATGGTCTACAGACCACACTACTTTGCCAGAGATGGTCTTCACCTGCCGCCTCTTGGCTTTCAGTTACTGGCAAAGGTACTTGCCATCCCCCTAGTGCCATTTTAGGCAATGTTAAAACAACTAAATTCCTGATGTAAAAAAAAATCACTAGAGACAAACTCAGGGTTATGCTGCTTAATGCAAAGAGTCTAAATCAGACAGTGCACTCACTGGAAGAACTCTTTACCTTGGCAGATGCCCATGTCTGTGCAGTCATAGAGATATGGTTCAAGGCCGCAGAGAGCCCCCCAGCCATGCAAGGCTACAATGCCTTCCACATGTTCAGACCTCAAAACAAGCATGAAACCACCCAAGGTGGAGGTGTATATATCTTCATTAAAGACAAATACACTTCAAGACTGGTCAAACAGTACGACTACCTAGAGCTACTCCAAGTCCAACTAACTGTAGGCAAAACCCCTTCCATATTATTATTAGCTATAGATCCCCCACCATGAACCACAACAACCACTCTACCTACATGGATCTACTTGAGTCACTCACTATACAGCCAAACACCTTGGTCACGTGTGATTTCAACTACACTTCCATTGACTGGGAGTCATATATGATCACAAGCACACTCACCTTAAGGTCCCTGTACTTAGTTAATAAAAATGCTCTGGAACAGATAGTGTGCACTCCCACAAGGGGCTTGAATGTCCTAGACTTAGTACTCACCCACACTGGGGGTTTCAGCACCGCCCCCTGTGTGTTTCCCTCCATTGTAAGTTCTGATCAGAATTCAATCTCGTTTGAATTAATGATCATACATGACCCCCCCCCCCGTCAAGAGCAAAAAGGATGAACAATTTCTCCAAAATAAACTATAGCCTCCTAAGCGATACCATAAATAGTTGCAACCCACCTGCTACCACTGTCAATGACTGCTATACAGAGGTGCACACAAATGTCCTCTATAAACACCTATACAAATCTATAGACTTGGCTGTACCTGAATGTATTAAAACAAGGTCCTCACAAAAAAACAAGCCACTCTGGTGGGCTTAAAGCATAAATAGGTTATACAACAAATGGAAGAAACTAATGTCTAAGAACAAGAGGTAACTGACTCAGTAGAGAAAGGACACCTTCCACAGTTTGAACAAACAAATTAGATATCTTGTAAAGACCTCAAAAAAGGTAATTACAATGCTAAACTAGCATCCCTAGCTAAAGATAATCAGGAGGCATTCTTTAGCTACATCAGAAATCTAAAAGGGAAGGCTCAGCTTTGTGCCAAACTAGCAGTGGATGGTACCATACATACCGACCCTGAGGACATAGTCAACCTGCTAGTAGACTGATTTGGGGCAAACTCCCTCCCCGTCCCCACCATACATACTCCAAAGCATACCTGTCACCAGTCCTCTGCCTAGTATCTCCAAAGAATGGATCATAACCACACTGTTCATGGCCAAAAACACAGCCTCTATGGGACCAGATAACATCCCAGACTGCCTACTAAATGGTCTAAAACAGGACGTAGCATAACCGCTTGACACTCTCTTCAGTCATAGTCTAAGTATTGTCTTTGTCCCAGCAGAGTGAAAAACAGCAACAGTAATTTCCTTGCACAAAGGGGGTCTGTCAACCTACCCTGGGAACTATAGACCTATAAGCCTAACCAGCCTTATCTGCAAGGCATGGAGGGAATCATCATGGCCCTTATCAACAAAGATATAGGTGACCTTCAAACTCTTGACCCGACCTAATTTGGCTTCATTAAGGGTAGATCATGCTTATTAAACCTGGTGGACATCTTTGAGAATGTCACCAAAGCCCTGGATGAAGGCAAAACAGTACATAAAGCCTATCTTGACTTACCAAAGGCTTTTGACACAATCTCTCACTCAGGCATCATTAAGAAACTCATGCAGTTGGGAATTAACCAATATGTCACTAGATGGGTAGTCAACTGGTTGACCAACAGAATGCATACAGTCAAAGTTGGGGATTTCACCTGTACCAGCAGACCAGTTACCACTGGTATACCACAAGGATCTGTGTTGGGCCCCCTACTATTTGGAATCTATTTCTTAGAAGTCCAGGGGAAAATAGATGGCCTGTGACTTACCATTTTTGCCAATAACTGCAAACTGGGTGCAATCATTGAGTCCCTCAACGATGTTGACATAATTCATAAAAGGTTTACACAGACACATGACTGGTGCCAAAGCCATGGATTTAAACTAAAAACAAAATAATGCGTTATCACCCCTTTTGGCAAAGAGGATGTCTCCGCAAATTACAATATTAACAGTATCCCTCTTCACTCAAACCCTGTGGTGAGAGATTTGGGAACACAGATTGATGGCAACCTTAACTTCAATTGCCATGTATCCACAGTGGTAAGGAAGGCCTTCTGTGTTGCACATCTCATAAGTAAGGGCATCATATCCAGAGCTAAGGATGTTATAACTCCCCTGTACTCATCTCTCATCAGACCACTAATAGAATACAATAGTCCCTTCTGTATGTACCTCACTAGACACCTGCAGGAGCTAGACAGACCTCAGAGGATTTTCACCAAGAAAATTCAGGACTTGCAACACATGACCTACATTGACAGACTGAAGGCCTTGTCACTGTACTCTGTATCTGATAGGCTGCTGAGAGGCGACTTGTGCCTGGCCTACAGAGCAGTCTCAGACTGCCCTGATGGAAATGATGCATATCTACAAGTCGTATGAGACAAGATTCACTCACTCTAGGGATCTTAACCTAGCCAGCACCATTAACAGGAGATGCTGCAGAGACAGATATGTTTCCCAGAGATTGCCACTCCTATGGAACAAACTCCCAAATCACATAAAACAGAGCTCCTCAATGACCCTATTTAAGCATAACTTAGACAACCGGATGGGAGACTATAAATTTACCAAAACTAAAAGCTGCATCCAGGTAAAGGTCAAGCCAAAATGCAAGAAAAATGTGTAAGAATTCCAAAACATACTTGACACACCACAGCTGTTTTAATAAAATAACAACTATAATAAAAATAATAAAATGTATATGGTGAGCAGTTTCGTGCTACAACACACAGCATCTTCAGATAAGTAAAATTACAAAAGTGTAACACGCCTGCTTTTAAAATCAGAAACAACCAATGAGCTGCAATTAATCAAATGAGGAAAAGTATTCTCATCCAATCAAAACACTCAAAAAGTGCACAAATCAAACTACAGATCTGTACCACATAACCAATCAAAATCATTAGCTATGTGCACAAATCACAATTCAAATTAAGCCATAATGGTCAATCAGCTTAAAGCAGGAAGTGTTGCTTTCATTCATTTTAAGCTAACCAATCAAATAATTATCTGTGAACACAAATCAAAATACATTTCTAAGCTGTAACAGCCAATCAAATACAGCAGGAAGAAATGCTTTCATACATAACAAACTATAATCATGAAGCTAAACAAATAGTGTCTCAAACCACAATTCTTTAGTACAGGTTTGACAGATAAACCTTCATTTAAACCAGGAAAGCTGTCAGCTTTTAGACACATGATCCATTTAAGTTCAGCACACTGAGTCCTATTCTTTATATCACTGCCCCTCAAATTTAAGTGAACAACCTCCAAAACTAAAAATCTAAAAATATGATCAGCCCCATGGTTATTCACATGCCTCGCCAAAGGATTCTTGATATAACTTTTACATATATCATTAATGTGTTCTAAAATCCTGTCTTTAAAAGGGTGATTTCTCTTCTCTACATAAAAACTTAAGCAAGCAAGCTTGGCACTTCACATAGTAGGCAATATTCATCAAACTACAATCAACATAAAAATTCAAAAAAGCGTTATAATTCATTGGTATAAGTAGAAAAGAACTGCCAACCCAAATGTGGCTACATGCACTACAAGATCTACAAGGAAACATGGCTTCATGAACAGATCAGGTTACATCAGAGTCAAAATGTCTATAGCATAATTGTTATTTCAAAGAAACATTGTTGAGAAAAGAAAAGTTAGGCACGGGACTCAAAAGTTCTTTCAGTGTCGTATCAGTCATTAAAATGGACCAGTTCTTCTTTATTATGTCACAGACTGTCCCAATATTGCTAGAATATGTTAACACTATTTTAGGGCCAGGAGCAGCATGTTCATTCTGCATATTATTAATGTGATGATCACCAAAAAAGGGGGTAGCAACAGTTTCTCTTACAGAGTGAACCTCTTCCATGGTTTCCTATACTTCTTTAGTGGAGTAGCCATGAGCAAAAAACTCAGCTGTAGCCATTCTCAGTGCTTCAGTTGCATGGCTGTCATCATTGTGTAACCTAGATATTTTAAGTAGCTACCCCTTGACCACATTCTTAGTTACATGTCGAGGATGCATATTGGTTATATGTAGGATATTATTCTTCCTACAAGGTTTCCTATACATTTTCATGGACACTTTATCTAAAGCACCTTTGCTGATGGTAACATCCAAACAATCAATACAGTCCTCTGAAAAATTAAGTGTAAAATGTAAAAAAGTAGTAGTAGAATGCAGATAGTCCATGAAATGCATAAGACTCTCAGAATTGCCATTCCATACAAGAAATATGTCATCTAAAAAACATCTGTAATAAGTTATATTATGAACATATGGATTATTGGCATAAATAAAGTCACATTCCCACTGTGCCAAAATTAAACTGGCATAAGAATTAGCACATGCAGTACCCATTGCCATGCCAACTTCTTTCTTCTTTCGGCTTTTCCCGGTTAGGGGTTGCCACAGCAGATCATCTGTCCCATCATGATTGGCAGTGAAGTTTTATGGTGTCGAGTTGCCAGCCCGGTGCCCAACCTTCCACAGAAGGCACACACATGCACACCAAGGGCCAATTTAGAGTGTCCAATCCACCTACTGCATGTCTTTGGGATGTGGGAGGAAACCGGAGCACTCGGAGGAAACCCACGTGACCACAGGGAGGACATGCAGACTTCACACAGAAGGCACCCTAGCCGAGAATCGAACCGGAGAACCTCTTGCTGTGAGGCAGCAACGCTAACCGCTGCACCACCGTGGCCGCCCCTCTTGTTGCCATGCCAACACATTGTAAATAAAAGGCTCACACACAAACGCATTCTTCTCCAAAATCAACTCCAATAACATACATGGGGGCAATGGGTTCTGCATCTGGTAGACTGTTTGCAAATATATGCATGACTGAATGGGAGAAAACATTTCTTTTTCCTATTGTATACTTTAAGTTATGCAAGCTCTACATTCATTTTTTGGATGATATTTTTATTCTTTGGGGTGACACAACAGAGAAAATTTCAGAGTCCATTGAATTTATCAACAAGAGCATACATTTCTTGAGATTTACATATCAGAATAATGACACCAACATCTCATACATGGATATCTGGCTCACAAAAGGCATTACAAGTTGATGTTTTACTTCTAAAATATACAGAAAACCTAACGTTCTAATGCATATTTGCATTATAGCAGTTCACACCCTCATAAACATAACAGGTAGTTGTAAAGGGACAGTTTGTGAGGGTTGCCTGCAAAACATCCTGTTTTGACGAATTTTAGGATGAATGCATAAAGGTTAAAAATATGTTTTTGGCCATGGAATACCCCAATGGGTTTATTGACAATTTAATGTATAAAGTTATCAACAAGAGAAAATATAAATTTGGTGTTCTGTTAATAGATAGTGGGGGAAAGTAGTACAGGTAGACACAAGGGGTGATGAACAAAATGTAGCAGCTGCTACACATTATTGTGATATTCCAGCTGTGAACAATTCTGAAGGCAAAACTTTAGGAACGCTTTTATAACAATTTTCAGTACTGACAGTTATATCATTAAAACATCATTGAAAAGAATTGGCAGATTCTGGGAGAGAACACTTAATTCCTAAAAAAAAAAATGGGACCCAAACCACTCATAAAATATAAAAAAGAGTCACAATTTAAAGAACATTGTTAAAGCCTTTGGTACTAGACAGAATAGTAACTGGCCCAGCAGAATGAGTAAATGTGGAAGATGCTCTTCTTGCAAACACATTCTAGAATGCAACCATTTTAAAATAAAAGATTATTTATTTCATATTCATGGTACACTAAACTGTCATACACAGGGAGTTGTTTATATTGCTTTATGCCAAGAATGTTCTGGATAATATAAAGGAAAGACTGAGAGGAAATTAATAGTCCGTATATATGAACATATGTATGACTTAAAGAGAAAAAATAAAAATAACACTCTTGTTAAACATCTAAAAGCTAACCCTAAACATCATTTCAAGTTTGTCATTTTAGAGAAAGTTAATAACAGGAAATGGGGAGGGCCCTGGCCACTATTATTGGAGAAAACAGAACTTTACTGGGAATTGAGTTTAAATGCTAGTATGTGGCCAGGCTTAAATGAACAAACTTTCATAAGCTGCTTATTAATAATAAAAACACTGCAAAGATAAACAATGTGGATGTGTTATAAAATCTGTGTCATGAGGGGTGATATTTATGCAAGGGATATTTTAAGATTTCAGATTGTTTTAGACAAAAAATGTTTTTTTAAAAAATGTTTTTAAGTATGTTTTCCATTGAATGTTGTTTTTGCATATAACTAAAGATTTATCACTTTAAATCTGTTCTGTATCAGGAGGCTTGAGGTCATGGAAAATACCAGGTTATATAAGCAGGTTGTAAATATTGATAAATGCATCTTCTCTAAAGATTTTTTAATATTAAAATAAAAGCGCTCATCATAAAACATTTTTAATTACTTTATTTTGTTTCAAAATACTTTTGGTTGATCCAGGAGCTTACAGTCAGAGTATTTGCAGACCTGCAGTTTGTTTTTTCTTTGCTTTTGGCTTGGTTTGTGTTCTGCTACCAGTTGTTCTTTTCATGGACTATTATATCTGGTTTTCTCACATCTATTTTTTGAACTCTTGGTAATGGGTGATCCCATGTGATATAAACTTCATCATTTTCTATAATGCTTTGTGACTCATGTTTCCAGTGCATTTCAGCTACTTCAATATTATAATGTTTGCAAAATCCCAAGTGTAACAGTCTTGTCACACTATTGTGCCTTTATAGGTTCATACTAGGCTATCTGCCCTAGGGCATTTATAAGCCTAGCCAGAATGTGTTTAGCTTTTGCCACCCATTTTAAATTTATTTTGCTATGCCCTTTTTCGAGGTTAGTATACTGTGCCTCTGTCTAACAGTGACACAGAAGTGATACCCGGGGTAAACCTACGATCTCCCATCCACTCATCAAGATTCCTCTTGAAGAGAGTCAATGAGGGACTCTGCCTAACCTGGACTGGGATTTTATTCCAGAGTGAAAGGAGCCTCTGGGTTATGAATCTGTCCCTCCAGAATGTCCTATTTATTTCAGTGCTGAGGTTCAAGTCTCTCGAGCGCGTAGCTCAATGGGATTTGGATTTTCTGAGGTGCAGCATGTCCATTAATTCCGGGTTGGACATGGCTTTATACGTCAGGCACAGATCGCCTCTGAACAGGCGGTATGCCACTGAGTAGAGCTGGAGTTTCTTTAACTGGGCAGTATATGGCATCTGTTTGAGCCCTTTGATCCTCTTGGTGAGGTACTTTTGGGGTCTTTCCAGTTGCTGCAGGTGTCTGGTAAGGTACATCCCAAAAGGGGTATTGTACTCAATTATGGGCCTGATGAGGGATGAGTAAAGAGGCACGATGACGTCCCCTGATCTAGATGTGAATGCCTTCATGATTAGGTGGGCTATATAAAATGTTTTTCTAACCACTTTGGCCACGTGGTTGTCAAATGAGAGACTGCTATCAACTTGGGTCCCCAGGTCCCTAATTACTTCTTCTGTACTTAATGGATTACGACCTATGTGGTAATTTGTGGGCACTTTGTTTTTGCCAAAGGGGATGACTATACACTTTTTGGCATTTAGCTTGAGGCCATGGCTCTGGCACCAGTTGTCTGTTTCTATGAGGCCCTTTTGGAGGATGCTTGTGTCGACTGGAGAGTCGATTATGGTGCCCAGTTTGCAGTCATCTGCGAACTTGGTCAGCCACAGTCCTTCCATGTTGGCCTGTACCTCCGAGAAATATATACCAAACAAGAGAGGTCCCAGGACTGAGCCTTGTGGGACACCACTTGTAACTGGTTTGGAGTCTGACATGGCTCCAGCAATTCTAACCATGTGGGTTCTGTCCTTGAGCCAGTTTACAATCCATCTAGTGACATAGGGGTTTATATTTAAGCTGGTGAGTTTATCTATAATGCCTGAGTGGGGTATTGTATCGAAGGCTTTGCAGGTCCAGGTAGGCTGTGTGGACCACCTTCCCCTCGTCAATGGCCTTGGTGACTGTTTCAAAGAAATCAACCAGATTTAAGAGGCAGGATCTGCCCTTAGCAAAGCCGAACTGGGTAGGATCCAGTGTTTGTAGGTCCCCAATATCTTTATTTATGAGGTCCATGATGATTCTTTCCATAGCTTTGCAGACCAAGCTAGTCAGGCTTATGGGGCGATAGTTTCCAGGATCCGTTGAGGCACCACCTTTATGGAGAGGGACCACTGTTGCTGTACGCCACTCTTTGGGCACATATCCTGTAGTAAGGCTGAGATTGAACAGTAGTTTTATGTTTGGGTTTAGTTCTTCTTGGAGTTCATGTAGGACGCAGCCCGGGACACCATCTGGTCCCATTGATGCTGTGTTTTTTGCTTTGGAGAGGGCGGCTCTTACCTGAGCATCTGAGATGTCACGGGGGCAGCACTCTGCTGGGATAGATATTTGCCCTTTTGGTGGGGGGAGGGAGAAGTTTGCGCTGAACCTGTCAGCTAGGATGTTGGCAATGTCTGTGGGTTCGTGTATTTTTGTCATTTTGGACTAATTCTGAGCATATCTGGGAATTACCACCCAGGTTCTTAACATAACTAAAGAAAGCCTTGTGATTATCCTTAGTGTCCTGTGCAATTTTTCTCTCGAAGCTGGGCTTAGACAATTTTATGTGTGCCCGTAGTTTTTTGCTAATACTGATCAGTGATGTCTTCCCTTTTTGGGATTTTGCACTATCATTTAGTAGCTTCCTCCTTCTATTGTATAGTTTGTTTATGGCTGGGGTCCACCAGACAGGACGTCTGCCTTTGGAGGATTGGGTCTTGGTTTTATTTGGGATCACATGATCCATGCATTCCTGAAGGTGTTCATAGAATGCGTTTATAAAGGATTCTGCGGTCTGGGCTGTATTTTCCACAGGCCCGGGGGCTTTGAAGGATTCCACCTTAGTTTTGAGGAGTGTGAAATTTGCTTTAGAGAAGTTTTTCACTGTGGTTTTCTGGGCAGGGGATGGGGTCGGGATGTGAATATCCAGTGAGATTAGTTTATGGTCTGATCTTACCAGTGAGGGATACACTTCTGGTCTGGAGCATAGAGTCCCCATGTTGGTGATGATCAGGTCTAGTATGTTTTCCCCTCTTGTGGGAGTGGTAACAAGTTGTTCCATAGCATTTGAGTTTATAAATTCTAGGAACCTTTGGGCTAGGGTGTTGGAGCTAGAGTAATGCTCCCAGTCTATGTTTGGGTAGTTGTAGTCACCCAATATAATGGTGTTTGGAGATACCTTCATATTTTCCAGTGTTCTCAGGAAGGCCGAGTGGGGTTCCTGGGTTTGGGAGGGTGGTCTGTAGCAGGCTATAAACTGGAAGGCAGTTTTACCCACTGTTACTTGCACATGGATAGTCTCTGATGCTTCGTGCTTTGCCACCAACCTGGAGGTGTGGGTATATTTGATGAATATCGATACTCCCCCTCCTTTTGTGGTTCAGTCCAAGTTTTGGGGCCGAAAAGCATGGTATGAGGTATAACCTGGTAGTGCTGGGGTGCTCTCGGGAGCCCTGAACCAGGTTTCTGTTACTGCACAGATATCGATGTTCTCCATGCTAAGGAGAGTTTCGAGTGCGTGCATCTTGAGGTTTAGACTTCTGGCATTGAGTAGCATTACTCTTAGTTTCTTTTCCTTGTGATACCTATGGAGGTGGGTTTGTCTTTTGAGCCTTGCCTAAAAAAGGCACTATGGGGGTAGCAAGAGCCTTTGCCAATATCTGAAAGCCCAGGGTGACAGGTGCAAGCCGTCCCTAGCGAAGCATCGTGGCTTGTCGAGCATATCATCCCAAGCTGACAGGCATTGGATCCCCTTTGAATGACACCAGTACTTAAGCCAATTGTTGAAATTGATCATCTTGTCTTCATATTGTGGCATCATTCTTGGTGAGGGTAAGATGCTACTCAAGGTCAGGGTCATACGGGCCTGGGCTACATGCTCAGAGAGCTCCTTTATGTCTCTTTTCATGTAGTCCAGGGAGGTACGTCTCAGGTCATTCACACCAGCATGGACAATGACTGAGTCATATTTGTACTTGCCTTGGAGTGACCTGAGTGCTTGTGTTATGTGGCGGATCCTAGCGCCCGACAGGCTGCTCACCGTGACCCTCTCCTTGTTCAGCCTGGTAAGCGGGACGTCAGTGTGCCTGACGATAGAGTCACCTATTACAAGTGTATCAGGTGTGTTGTTTAGTCTTAAGGGCTGTGACTGTTCGGCACACTGGCTTTGTGAGATATGTGTTGCACGTGTTTTGTTTTGGGGTAGCGGCTGCTTGGGTGTCTGCTTTGGAGGTCTCTGCTGCTTCAGCAGATCTTTATTTAGAGCCTCCAAGTATGTTTTTGTGTGATTATGTGTTTGGTTTGCTGTCGTGGTAGGTCTATGTGAGACTGGAATTGTAGTGAGTGTAGTTTCCTTCTCCTCCTGACTGGTTATGCCAGTACTGAGTTGAGAGAGCTTAGCCTCCAGTTTGGCTATATGGTTGCATCTCTCACATGTGTTGGAATTTGTTGGGAGGAGGAGAGGGCTGTCTGTGTACATGAGGCAGTTGTAACATTGCCTCAAGATTCCCAGATTCACCAGCTGGACCAGAGAGGAGATTGACATCTGACCTTTGGACATGCTAGAATAATATTGGGAATTCCTTAATAATTGAAAACCAGGGCCAGTGGGGAGTGAGGGTGTAGTGCTTTTAATTTTTAGTGCTGACTTATATAATTGCTTTAGTGAGCAAGTGCCAGGTAACTTAAGTGCAATGTGTTACAGGTAACTTAAATGCAAAAACGACAAACAGTAACTTTCTTTCAAGTGAAACAAGGAAATAAGTACAGTAAGCAATGCAGATATCACTAGTGATCCACAGAAGTGCTGAGAAGCCGTATTAGGTGGAATTAGCGTTCCAGGGAAATAACAAGCAAACAAACAACAAGCATATAAACAAAGCTAGATTCAGCAGGCCTGGATCTAGTCTATGCTACAGCAAACAAGGTGTACCAATTTCAGTAAGATACAGTTCAAATATTCAGGCACTATAAACCTTTAACCAGAAATTCCCAGCTCAGAAGGGCAGAGTCCAGCCTCTTCTCCCACAAGAGTGCAGACCACAAACCTTCTTAATGTAAAATAACTGGCCTGAAGCCCAAGTGCTTAAACCAGAACTAATACACTTTAAGAATAACAGACACTGGGCTCTCAATCATCAGTTCCCAACTTAGAAGGATGAAAGCTACCTGTCCTGCCACCACAGTGCATGCCACAAACCTTCCTAATGTAAAACTGGTCTGAAGCCCAAGTGCTTAATCCAAAAGACTTAGAATGATAGCTGCACTTTAATCAAGTTACTACCAAGCAGTAATAAATACAATTGAACACTTTAGAGAATGCCTGGATTAGTGCTCAAGTTACACAAACAAAGCTAGATCCAGCAGGCCCGAATCCAGTCTATGCCACAGCAAACAAGGCGCACCAACTTCAGTAAGAAGCAGTTCAGATATGCATGCACTATAAGCCTTCAACCAGAAATTCCCAGCTCAGAAGGGCAGAGTCCAGCCTCTCCTCCCACAAGAGTGTAGACCACGAACCCTCTTAATGTAAAATAACTGGCCTGAAAGCCCAAGTGCTTAAACCAGAATTAATACACTTTTAGAATAACAGACACTGAGCCCTCAATCAGCAGTTCCCAACCTAGAAGGATGTAAGCTACCTGTTCTGCCACGACAGTGCAGACCACAAACCATCTCAGTGCAAAACAACTGGTCCGAAGCCCAAGTGTTTAAACCAAAAGGCTTAGAATGAGTTACACCAAGCAGTAATAAATACAATTGAGTACTTTAAGATGATGCAAAAGTAAAAAATAGTAGGTAGAAACACGAGTACAGTAAAAGCAGATGAATTTTTTTTTTTTTTTTTTTTCTGAACAAGTGCTGAGATCAAAGAAACAGATTTGAGTGCTGAAACTAGAAAACTGGCTAGTTATAAGAAAAAAAAACTAAGCTAGAAGGCTTCCCTCCAACACAGAAGGGCTTGGGGGCTCAGAAGCCTACAAATAGTCTATACCACTTAACAGGAAAGGCAGGAAACAAGCTTAAAAAATTTTTTTCTGTTTCCCAGATGCTCTCTTTGTACACAGTAGGAGTGCCTGAAATCAGAATATGATCTCACTGCACTCAGTTGAGTGAGCAAATGAGATGGGCCCAGAAGGAGTATCCAAACACAAATTTACAAAAGGGGCAGTTGCAAGGCCACTAAGATTAACACCAAAACAAAAACAGGGAGAGTGGGTGGGACTAACTGAAGAGCAGAGTCAAAACTTCCAGTTCAGTTAATATTCCTTCCACACAGTTAAAATCAATTTAAATACTGTATTTTTTGAAAAAAAAAAAAAAAGAGCAGATAAAGGTACTTAAATTCTCTTATACGTCCAGTTGAATATAGCAAGTTCTTAGCCGGCCAAAGCTGAGGTTTTTAAGCAGAAAATATTTCACACTGTACCACTTAAATAGGCAAGGACAGGAAATCAAAGAATGTGACTACCCCCACACCTGTAATTACTAGCAAATAACAAAATTCAGCAAACACTGACTAACTTCCAGTTCAGCTAATATTCCTTCCACACAGTTAAAATCAATTTAAATACTGTATTTTTTGAAAAAAAAGAGCAGATAAAGGTACTTAAATTCTCTTATACGTCCAGTTGAATATAGCAAGTTCTTAGCCGGCCAAAGCTGAGGTTATTAAGCAGAAAATATTTCACACTGTACCACTTAAATAGGCAAGGACAGGAAATCAACGAATATGACTACCGCACACACCTGTAATTACTAGCAAATAACAAAATTCAGCAAACACTGACTAACTTCCAGTTCAGTTAATATTCCTTCCACACAGTTAAAATCAATTTAAATACTGCATTTTTTGAAAAAAAAGAGCAGATAAAGGTACTTAAATTCTCTTATACGTCCAGTTGAATATAGCAAGTTCTTAGCCGGCCAAAGCTGAGGTTTTAAGCAGAAAATATTTCACACTGTACCACTTAAATAGGCAAGGACATGAAATCAAAGAATGTGACTACCCCCACACCTGTAATTACTAGCAAATAACAAAATTCAGCAAACACTGACTAACTTCCAGTTCAGCTAATATTCCTTCCACACAGTTAAAATCAATTTAAATACTGTATTGTTTTGAAAAAAAAAGAGCAGATAAAGGTACTTAAATTCCCATATACATCCAGTTGAATACAGCAAGTTCTTAGCCGGCCAAAGCTGAGGTTTTTAAGCAGAAAATATTTCACACTGTGCCACTTAAATAGGCAAGGACCGGAAATCAAAGAATGTGACTACCCCTCACCTTTAATTACTAGCAAATAACAAAATTCAGCCAACACTGACTAACTTCCAGTTCAGCTAATATTCCTTCCACACAGTTAAAATCAATTTAAATACTGTATTTTTTTGAAAAAAAAGAGCAGATAAAGGTACTTAAATTCTCTTATACGTCCAGTTGAATATAGCAAGTTCATAGCCGACCAAAGCTGAGGTTTTTAAGCAGAAAATATTTCACACTGTACCACTTAAATAGGCAAGGACAGGAAATCAAAGAATGTGACTACCCCCACACCTGTAATTACTAGCAAATAACAAAATTCAGAAAACACTGACTAACTTCCAGTTCAGCTAATATTCCTTCCACACAGTTAAAATCAATTTAAATACTGTATTTTTTTGAAAAAAAGAGCAGATAAAGGTACTTAAATTCTCTTATACATCCAGTTGAATATAGCAAGTTCTTAGCCGGCCAAAGCTGAGGTTTTTATACAGTCCTTCTGCAATTAGTATATTACAACCAGCAACAAGATGTGCAACTGTTTCCATTTGTGTTTTACAAAACCTACATTTGTGTCTTTCTCTCACATGTTCAATGGACTTTGTAAACCAAAGTATACATAGTCCACTATCTTGGGCCACTAATACTAACCTTTTGTCTTTTGGTTTAAATTCACGTCTCCTTAACACTTCCCATGTTCAATCCTGATCAACATGAGGCTGTTCCAAGAGTTTTCTGTACCTGCAGATATATTATTGCATTTTCCACATTTCTTGCCTTCCCTTCTGATCCTTCACCTTATATTCTTTATTTTGTTTTTTGGCACATTCAGTTTGCAGGCTGAATTTTATCTACTTCTGGTTTGATTTCCATCCCCGCTTGATGCAGATATGCTTCTGCTAAACTAAGCAGGGAGGTCATCTTAGACTTATTCTCCTCATGTTTCAAAACTTTCGCTATGTTTGGGCCTTGTGAGGTCAGCAGAAATGTATGCAGTCCCTTGATTGCAGATCTATATATGTAATCAGTTTTGAGGAGGCCCATACTGCCTTCAGAATGGGGAATATATAGTCTTGGTATTCACTGATTTATATATAAACCATTTGATGAGTATGAAGCATCCTTCTTGTTTTCCTGTTTAACCTATCCAACACCTTTTGGGGCCAGTCAGTCACTTCAAAACTGTAAGTTAAGACAGGAAGAGCAAATTGGTTTATAGTTTGGACTTTGTTCCTAGATGTCAATGCTGTTTTCAGTATTAATTTAAGTCTTCAGAAATATTCCTTACTAAGTTTTATTTGCATTTGTTCATGTTTTATTGTTGATCCTTCATCAGTTCCCAGATATTCATACACTCCCTCTTGCTTAGGTTCTTTTATATCACATCCCTGTCCCAAACTGATGTTTTCTTGGTGCTGCAGCCTCTCCTGCTTTAAAGGTTGCTTTTGCACATTTATCAAGACCAAATGACATTCTTATAACATAAAATTGCACAAAACTGGAAAACAGAGATGTAATATAAACTAATAACCACAAATATTCTCCGTAGCACAGGATCCAATGAAGGCAGTCCCACAGGCTTAGTAAATGTTGTTTTCTTCAAAGACTGTTTAGTCCACAAAATCAGACAATGGATAGTATGAATTAATTTATTGTACGAACAAACAACAAACAAAAAACTTGAACAAAGAGATTATTTCGTCACAAAAGGATTAAGCGCTTTCATTTCCAATGCAGGAAACTTCATCAGAATAACCAGTGTATTTCTGCTCACATATTTATATAGTCTCTATTAATCAATTATTCAATTTAATTAATTACAATTTAGTTACAATTAAAAAACTGTGATTCAACTCATTTTAATAAAATACATTTCACTTAAAGAACCTCAAGTCACTGTGGTAAGAATAAATAAAGTTGTAATACACCATTTTCACCATTTTTTGCACATGCAAAATGTGTATATATGAACAATAAATGAATGTGTCAAATATCCAACAAAAATCTATGTGTTGATTAATAAACTGCTATGTGTTAAACTTGTTTAAAACTGTTTAAAAACACTGTTATGTGGTAAATCATCCCATAAACATCTATAGTGTTAATAAGAGTAATAGTGAAAAGATATAATTGTAAATATAAATATATATGTATATGTAAATATAAATATAAATATAAGTATGAGTATAAATATAAATATAAGTGAGGTAAAATAGATTGTAGTGAATAAATTATACTAGTCCCATTAAAAGTTAAAAATTGAGTTAAAAATATATATTAAATATGTATGTATGTATTATTTATATTAATGTATGTTAAAGATGGTAACAAATGAATGCATGTGTTTTATGTACATACAGTTATCATGTCCATATAATGGACTGTGAATTCTTCTTAAAAAAACTTTTCTTTTATTGTTGGCTTAAACTTTATTGGCCCTTAATCTTAGGGCAGGTAAAATTGACACATTGATATAATTTATTCACTACAATCTATTTTACCTCACTTATATTTATATTTATACTCATACTTATATTTATATTTACATATACATATATATTTATATTTACAATTATATCTTTTCACTAGTACTCATATTAACACTATAGATGTTTATGGGACGATTTACCACATACCAGTGTTTTTAAACAGTTTTAAACAAGTTTAACACATAGCAGTTTATTAATCAACACATAGATTTTTGTTGGATATTTGACACATTCATTTATTGTTCATATATACACATTTTTCATGTGCAAAAAACAGTGAAAATGGTGTATAACAACTTTATTTATTCTTACCACAGTGACTTGAGGTTCTTTAAGTGAAATGTATTTTATTAAAATGAGTTGAATCACAGTTTTTAAATTGTAACTAAATTGTAATTAATTAAATTGAATAATTGATTAATAGAGACTTATATAAATATGTGAGCAGAAATACACTGGTTATTCTGATGAACTTTCCTGCATTGGAAATGAAAGCGCTTAATAGTTTTGTGACAAAATAATCTCTTTGTTCAAGTTTTTTGTTCGTTGTTTGTTCGTACACTAAATTAATTCGTACTATCCATTGTCTGATTTTGTGGACTGAACAGTCTTTGAAGAAAACGTTTACTAAGCCTGTGGGACTGCCTTCATTGGATCCTGTGCTATGGAGAACATTCTTATAACATCTCAAAAAGTTTTGACCACTTGCAGATGCGCTTTCAGTTCCTCATCTGATGAACTATATTGTTTTAAATCATCTACAAAAAGAAGATGAGAAGTCTTTACACTTTATTGTTTTTTGGGAGACAAATTGTAACCACGATGTAATCTGTTAAGTAGGCAACTTAATGGGCTAAGGGCAAGACAAAAGAGCAGTGGTGACAGAGAGTCATCATGGAATATCCTATTTTGAATTTTCATCCCTGGAATATTATCCTTTATTGTGGCTTAATTGCAAATTGGATTGACATTGTTTCATGGTCACTGTAATGTAATCAGTCAGTGGAGGTTGTATCTTATTCATTTTTAAGAAGTCTTTTATCCATGAGTGTGAATCAAATGCTTTTTTTCTAGTCTATCCATGCCACACTTAGATTCACCCACTTCTAACAGTTCTCCATTATAACTTTAACAACACATGATCCTTTGTTCCATATGACTTTCTTCTATTAACCTTTTGTTTTATTGCTGTGATTGAGTTTTCTTCTAAATTACTATAAACTCTGTCATCAATCCAGTGTACAGTTTACACATTGTCAGAAGGGAAGTTATGTAGTTTTTAGGATAGTTTGCAGGTTCTCTCTTGAGTAGGAGTATTGTTTTTCCTATTGTTAACCAGGCTGGTATCTGTGTGGTGTATGCATATAAATAGCTCTTACTCCTGGTTAAATCTTAATGTAAAGATGTAAATACTTTTAGCCAGAAGGTCGGTACTGTATCTGCGCCTGGGGTTTTCCAATTAGGAGCATTTCTTAACTATATTTCAATCTCTCTGGCCATTACTTCATCCCATTTCGTATCCTGTACATTTGAACTTCCTATTCTTTCTTTTACTTCTTCTACCCATTTAGCATCTTTGTTAAGTTCCACAGGATCTTCATAGATATTTTTCCAAAATGTATCTATTTCTGCCTTGTTTCTCAATTCTCTATAAAACTTTTTTGGGTCATTAATAAATTGTGTATTTTGTACTTTTCATTTATATTTATCTGCATATTTTCTAAGTTTTCTGCATGTGATGATATTTTTAGTTTATTTGTGGTAGTGCACAATAGATCCTGATCTGTTCTGATACTGAACATTGCTTTTATCACATCTATCTTTCTGAGCATTTTTGTTGATCTTTTTCCTCTTTTGTACTCTTCTAATAGTGACACTTCTTATCTTAATTGCTTTATAGTTTTCTCTATTCAGTACTTCCATAATGGCATACTTTTTCTCCCTTTTCTTTTCCTTACTACCCTGTGTTTTGTGGTAAGACTTTATCTGTTATTAATTTAGCTGCACAGTAATATATCCTATTTATTTCTGTTATATTACTTGAATCTCCATGGACAGTCCTAATTACTGTGTTCATTTGTTTTATCAGACCTCAAACTTTTGGGGGGTTATTGACTTTCTGTAGTCTATTTCTTTCATTGATCTTAATATGTCTGTCCATTTCTATTAAATCAAGAAACTCTTCTCTTATATTATTTTCTTCTAAACTGAGGGCACATTCTTTCTTCTCTATTACCTGCAGCATTCTATATAATGTTCCAGAGCATCTTCCTTTGCCATGTTATATTCAGTTTCATCCTGTGTCATCCGTTGCTCTTTCATATGGGAACTCACTGGCCTAATACTCCATAACACTGACTAGATCAGATTTGCCACAGTCTTCTGTTCCTTCGCTTGCTGTGTAACTCCAACTGAATGTTTGCACTGGTTTTACATCATCCTTCAAACACTCCCATACTATGTAACCTAGTAAATTCTTATAAAAACCTTCCTACCCTAAGATCAGCTAAAAAACTACAAGTCGCCACTACTAAATCCTTTAACAAAGCTGGAGACTGCCTATTCTCAAATGCAGTTGGCAATTCCTGGAACAAACTTCCAACTGAGATCACATCCCTTACTTCCACCAACCTTTTCAAGAATCAATTGAAAAACTTCATTAAAACCAAATGGCTTTGCCCTGCTCTCAGCCTGACTGATACTTATTCTCCTCTTTCTACTCTAACTCTCAAACTGGATTTATTTTTGCTGAAACTCCTCTACCTTCCATATATGGCATGTTTAAACTTCTTGCTCTCTTTTTTGTATCTCCCCACTATGCTATATGAAGTTTTATGGATATTAAATATATTTTTGCTTTTTCTTATATAAATTTTTATTTTTATTTTGTATTTTTTATGCTTACTGAAACTGAACAAGAACTATTTCTTTTTTGGCTCTCTACAATAAAAAAAAATGTATTTTACTGGCATTCAATTGTTTACTCATGTAATTATTCTTGTATTTAACATTTTTTTCTTGGGGACCATACAATTATTTTTTTGTAATCTCTATTTCTTGCGGATTATTTGTATAAATGTTTTTTTTCTGTCCTGGTTATTGTCTCGGAGCTTTTCTCCTCGGGCCTCTACTGAAAATGGATATATATCCAGTTAGACTAGCCCGGTCAACAATGTAAAATAAATAAATAAATAAACACTGACTAGATCAGATTTGCCAAAGTCTCCTGTTCCTTCACTTGCTGTGTAACTCCAACTGAATGTTTGCACTGGTTTCCTCTGGAAGGCTCCAGAGTATCTTCATATGGAAACTGATCAGTTGTTTCCTGCTTCAATGGTTTCTCCTTAATTTGGGGATCCATTTCTCTATGCTGCCGTGATGTTATCGGAGTTAGATTTTCTACACTACATCCCTCACTTTGCAGGCAATCCATAACTTCAGTTTTTATTTTTTTACCATTACTAATCCTGTTTTCTACTTTTCCTCTTTGTTTTCTTATTTTTCGTATTGTAAAATTTTCCATGCCTGGATGCCTAAGCCTGTATTTCTCTTCAAATATCTGCTGCTCTGTTTGTATTGATCAGTTTTGCTTTCTACTTACCATATTAAATCTTTTTCTTTCCCATGTCCATATTTCTTTTTCAGATGTTTCCTGCACCTCCTTTTTCTCCTTACTTTGGGGACTCATTCCATCATGCTGTGATGTAACCTGTGTTAGACTTTCTGTACTAAATCCTTCACTTTGCAAGTATTCCACAACTTCATCTTTTATTTTTTAACTTCTACTTTCCTAATCTTCTGTTCTGTGTTCCCTCTTTGTGATATTATTTTATTGAAAAGTATTCTATCTCAGGATGCTTTTGCCTGTATTTCTCTTCAAATATCTTTGGGTCTGCCTTTTTTTGTGTTGATTAATTTGACTTTCTCCTTTGCATAAATATTGTACCATTTCAAATCTCTCTCTTTCCCTTGTCTTTATTTCTTTCTTATACCTTTCAAAAGTCTCTAGATTGTTCTTTCTATTTTTTCACTTCCTCAGTCACTTCTTTTTCCAAACAGCCCAAGGTTTCTTGGTCTAGGTATTTTTTTCATAATGCTGTTGTATTAATGAACACAACTTTTTTTTAAGCTTCTGGCAGTTTTTCTTGTAAAAGCAATTTTCTTTCCTCTAATTTATGTCTTAACCCTTTTGTATATTTTCTGTCTGGAAATTCTGAGCTTCTTTCATAATAGTAACACTACATAATTTCTTTCTTATCCTCAACAGTCCACTCTGTCATTTTTATGGCTCTTTTTGTCCTATCAGTTTTTCTGATTTTGATGGACTGCTACTTCCTCCTACAATGAAGGGGGGCATCCTTGGCTACCCCCATTGTAGGAATGTTTCTGTGTCTTGATGATTCTGCACTGTCATTTTTTCCAGTCCTGGCATCAGTGCACCTACCAGGATAAGGCACATTTTTATCTTGGGTCTTGTACACCCAGCTATCTTTTTTTATTAGATATATATATATATATATATATATATATATATATATATATATATATATATATATATATATATATATATGCATTATAATACAAATGACAGGCTAAAGATCCATAGAAAGTTTTATATCTCTCTAGCGCCTTAGTCAAAAAGACCTTCAAGGAATAACAAGCATTTCCACAAACCAACTTAAATGCAAATTACTTAAAACAATTATTCTGTTAAATAATTCAATTAAATTAAATACTTCCAATTAACTTCACATTTCAAGCCTACAGGTACTGAAGTGTTATATTTTAAAATAAAAATTGATTCTTTAAAAAGAATATACCCTTTAAGTGAACCCCTTCCCCTGTTTTAAAATTAATGTGTTCAAGAATGCTGTCCTGTAATAATAAAACGTCACTGTTATGTTTTTCCTGAAAGTGCAAAGCCACAATTTTATCCTGTCTTTGATATTTGCTGTCCCTAATATGCTCGGACAATCTCACTTTGAACATTCTCTTAGTTTCACCAATATAAAAGAGATTGCATGGACATCTTAAAATATATATAACCCCACTACTACTATAAGAAAATAATGCCCCGGGTACAAATTGAACATTATTAATAAACTTAAAAGAATGTACTACATGATTACAAACAGTACAATTATTGCAAGGAAAAGTACCAAAAATAACAAGCTGTTGAATAATATTGGAATTTGGGGAAATAAAAGTACCATGTACTGACATGTCTTTAAGATTTTGTCCACTTCTATATGACGTACAAAGTGACCTGTCTAATAATTCAGACAAATCTCTATCTTTAAAAACAAAACTCCAATAATGTTTCAACATAGCACACATTTTCTCTCTTATATTACAAGCTTATAATATTATAAGTCATCACAAAATACATTTGCCCTTTCTTACCCTTAGTACATATGTCATAAAACTGATTATTATTATTATTAACCTTTGGTTTTTTATCAATAGGCTGAAAACCATCTGAATGGCTTCATTTACCACATCTAACTTATGCCTCCTATTCAAAAACATATCAGATTTATATATCTCATCCAAAAGATCTTTCTCATTACTACAAATACTAGATAATCTTAAAAATTTCCCGATAAAGTAATGAGGAAAGAAGATGTGGTGAATGACAGTTAGTGCTATATAAATATTGTCCCCCATCTAAGAATTGTCTATGTACTACAAGTATGTAGCTCCACATCTTCTAAGCCTTTTAAAATTAAATCTAAATATATCACTTCATTACCATTTTGAAGTCCATCAAAAGACATGTTATAAGTATTAATCTGTAGATCTGATACAAATTGTGTAACTTCTTGTTGGCCACCCCAACAAATAATGATCAGATCATCTATATATCGGTAATAACATATAACATATTTTTCTCATAAATTCATGTTTATACAAATAGTCCAGCTCAAACTGGGACATAAATAAATTTGCATACATGGGGGCAAAAGGCTCCCCATTTCTCTGCCCTGCTTTTATCTGTAAATATCATTTTTAAACATGAAAAAACATGTTCACTAAACAGAAATGTACCAATTCAATAATATAATTAGTCAAAGGGCTATCCCCAAAAAATAAAATAAAGACTGTATACCATCCTTATGTCTAATAGCTGTATAAAGACTTTTAACATCAAGAGTCATCCAGTATATATCTTTACTCCATTTCAACTGAGAAATTTTGATTAAAAACCCAAAACAGTCTTTAATGTATGAAGGAATTTTCAAAACACATGGAAGAAGTAGCTTATGTAACAAAAGTCCAATATTATGCAAAAAATACTTGCAAGCCAAAATATTGGGATGCCCTGGGTGGTTATTAATATTTTTATGTAGCTTGAGTAAACAGTAAAATGTAGCAAGGTTACATCCTTCACTACTAAATTTTCCATTTACGTCCTCCTGAGAAGTATCCAATCTAACACCTTTTTGCAATAAATTCTGAAATTGTGTTAAAGCATTTTTATATACATTAATATTACTTCTTTCATAAACTTCACCATTTACTAAATGTCCTAAACACATATTTAAATACTGCAACAATATAGATGATAACAGCAACAACCATGCAGTTCTTCCCAAACGCAAACAGCTCAGTTCAAATAAATCAATACATATAATATCCAAAAGAATCAGGTTTAATGAGTGCACAAAGTAGGTGAGCGCTTTCACAATACAGCTTCTTCAGACCATTAAAATGTGCAATTAATTAGTCAGCCTTTATATACTCTATATTAATTAACTCTGACATCATAATTACAGCTCACAATTTAAAGTAACCAACCTAATATTTACCATAAAAAAACTCTAACATATACTATAAAAACCTCCATATAAATATCACAACAGAAAATGACGACATTACTATAAAAGTATAAATATATAAATAAAAATAAGTCATTTATATGGACATAAAAGTACCATAAAAGCTAAACATTATCTACTATTACAGGAAATTTATTTCAGGTTCATAGGTTCATACTAAGCTAACTGCCATTGCGAGACATTTTAAGCCTAGCGAATTATCCCTTGTGAGACTCAAACCCTGCACCTTGTGCTTACAAGGCAAACACCTTAACCATTAGGCCACCCTCCAAACCCTGTGACATCCACCTACTGTTTTAAAATAAACCCACTCAGCAATCGCCACACTAACAACTTATCAAACCAGTAGTTAGCATATAAACAATATTAATAGTATAAAACTATATGTAGAACAAAATGAAATAAAATGTGTGATAAAATATCTACATATTAAACAAATACTAACTAATATACAAGAACAAGGACTAATAACCTCAATAGACATGCATAATAGTGCATTACTAACACACCTAAATTACAATCTCATGTATAATATACATTAATTAAAATTTATATTTACCTAACTCGCATGCTCTTAGTTTTAAGAAATGGTCTGATCAAAGCCCTCTCATTCAGTCCCTTACCTGAATCAGCTCTCAAGCGTATGATCCATTTAACTTCCTTCACTTCAATGACATTTCTAACATTACCTCCCCTTATATTAGTTGAAATAACCTCAACAACCATAAATTCAAAGGTATTTTGATGCCCTGCTAGCATCACATGCTTTGCTAAAGCATTAGTAACTAACTAGACAGACAGGTATTTTAAAAATAGAATCAGGGAACACCTCTATAATATTAGAACAGGTTTAGTCACTAAGGCTGACTAATTAATTGCACATTTTAATGGTCTGAAGAAGCTGTATTGTGAAAGTGCTCACCTACTGTGTGCACTCATTAAACCTGATTCTTTTGGATATTATATGTACTGCTTTATTTGAACTGAGCTGTTTTCGTTTGGGAATAACTGCATGGTTGTTGCTGCTGTTATCATCTATATTGTTGCTGTACTCTGTATTTTCGACAGCGCAACATTTACCTTGTGGGGTGCTGGCGTGGTTTTCTTTGTACATATTTAAATACTGTTTATAATGCATCACAACTATTTTGTTCCCTTTATCTGTGGGTTTTATAACTAAATCCTTTCTAACCTGCAAATCCTGTAATGCCTTCCATTCATTATGTGTCAAATTATAACATATATTTTGTTTGTTATCCAAGAACTCTTTATACAAACCCTCAATTGATAAATTCAAAGTAGAACTGAAATGCATAATATTTTTATTGGTGTAAAGTGGGATAAACTTGCTTTTAGATATAACACAGGAATTATCAATCAAACAATAAGCATTATTACAAGAATCAACTAAATTATCGTCCAAATCAGAGCAGCATAAAAAAACTTTTATTTGTACTTTCAAAATCAGCTTCATTCACTATATTATGATTATTATGAACATTATTCCTATAAAAAAAAAACCCTTCAAATTAAGCTTGCATACAAAATGAAAAACATTTTGTTTTAAAATATGCAAACAGGGCAGCACTGTCGATATGAACTTAAGACCTTAATTCAGAATGGTATATTGTTCATTTGTTAAAAAACAACCAGATATATTTAATACTAAATTAATGTCACTTTGAGTCCAAACATTACAATTATTGCCATCTATCTCTTTTCTGAAAATACTGGTGCTGTTATGGCTGTTATGAAGTCCCCATAATGTTACCATAAGTTCCGTTTCTCCCCCTCTTTCTATTAAACTGTTCTTTGCTGTTCCCATCATGTTTCTGAAAGCACCATTCATGTTCTATCAGATCCTGTACAACAGGCAATGGAGGACACTCACTTTCTTCACTTTCCTGGTCTGTGCTATATCTGGTTCCTTCTGAAGAAGCAAAAGAGACAGAATGGGGCTTTTTAAAAAGCAGCGCATGGAAATGGGGGCACCTTTTGCCCCCATGTATGCCAATCTATTTATGGCCCGATTTGAGCTGGATTATTTGTATAAACATGAATTTATGAAAAAATATATTATATGTTATTACAGATATATAGATGATCTGATCTTTATTTGATGGGTGGCTGACAAGAAGTTACACAATTTGCTTCAGATCTACAGATTAATACTTACAACTTGTCTTTTGATGAACTTCAATGTGGTAATGAAGTGATATATTTAGATTTAATTTTGAAAGGCTTAGAAGATGGGGAGATACGTACTGTAGTACATAGAAAATTTTTAGAAGGGAACAATATTTATATAGCACTAGTTGTCATTCACCACATCTTCTTTCCTCATTACCTTATGGGAAATTTTTTAAGATTATCTAGTATATGTAGTAATGAGAAAGATCTTTTGAATGAGATATATAAATCTGATAATATGTTTTTGAATAGGATGCATAAGTTAGATGTGGTAAATGAAGCCATTCAGAAGGTTTTACAGCCTATTGAGAAACAACAACAAAAGGTTAATAATAATCAGTTTTATGATATAAGTACTAAGGGTAAGAAAGGACAAATGTATTTTGTGATGACTTATACTATTATAAGTGAGACAATTTGTGTTATGTTTAAACATTAATGGAGTTTTCTTTTTAAAGATAGAGATTTGTCTAAATTATTAGACAGGTCACTTTGTATGTCATATAGACGTGGACAAAATCTTAAAGACATGTTAGTACATGGTACTTTTATTTCCCCAAGTTCCAATATTATTCAACAGCCTGTTATTTTTGATACTTTTCCTTGTAATAGTTGTACTGTTTGTAATCATGTAGTACATTCTTTTAAGTTTATTAATAATGTTCAATTTGTACCCAGGGGGTTATTTTCTTGTAGTAGTAGTGGGGTTATATATATTTTACGATGTCCAAGCAATCTCTTTTATATTGGTGAAACTAAGAGAATGGTCAAAGTGACATTGTTAGAGCATATTAGGGACATCAAAAATCAAAGAGAGGATAAAAGTGTGGTTTTGCACTTTAAGGAAAAACATAACAGTGACTTTTTATTATTACAAGACAGCATTCTTGAACAAGTTCATTTTAAAATAGGGGAAGGGGGCTCACTTAAAGAGTATCTTCTTTTTAAAGAATCTATTTTTATTTTAAAATATAACACTTTTGTACCTGTAGGTTTGAACTGTGAAGTTAATTGGAAATATTTAATTTAGTTGAATTGCTTAATAGAATAATTGTTTTAAGTAATTTGTATTTAAGTTAGTTTGTGGAAATGCTTGTTACTCCTTGAAGGTCTTTTTGACCGAGGAGCTAGAGAGAAATAAAACTTTCTATGGATCTTTAGCCTGTTGTTTATATTATTTTTCCTTTGGATTTTGTGGTGTTGTGGTATTTTTTTTTATTTTTTAACCCACTTCTGCCCAGGCTTCACCTTGTGAAGGTACTCATCAAGACCTGAGGATGAATTCAGTTCTAGCAATACTAGTCTCCTTTGCTTGCTGACTTTTCATCTTTCCATTCACACCTTCCATCTCTTCATTCAAATCCAGTTTTAGTATAAGGGGTGGACTCTGATTAAGTATATTTATCTTTAGTAACAGTGAACTTAAATAAGAAGGTGATTCTTCTCTGTGCTGGTAGCCAGATGAATCATTTAGAAGGTGATGTGTATAGTCACCATCTAGCACGGCATATCTATTTATTTTGTTTTTAGACATTTCTAGGATGTAATTATTAGTTCCACACTGCAAGGCGAGTAAAGGTAGGCTATATTCAGTTTTAGAAACAAAACAATTTCTTGCTAATGCTGTTCTATTAAGGCGGAGGGGGTATGAGATGGAATATTCTGCAGCACATCCTTAGCTGGGAAACTGTTTTACTGACCACCTTTTCAATGTGTTTAGTAAAGGCCAGCTATAGCTCTGATTTCATGCCCAAGTACTTTTGTTCAAAGATATTGGATATTGTAAACAATTGTATCCACTCTCCATTTGCTGCTCAATATGAAAGGATTCACTTTTCTCCACTGTTATTCCACAACATCATTTAATGAATATAACACATGAATAAGTAAAGTTAAGTGCTTTCATCTACACCAAAGTAGTTCTACTTTGGTGTAGATGAAAGCACTTAACTTTATTTATTCATGTGTTATATTCATTAAACGAGTGTTGTGGAATAACAGTGGAGAGAAGTGAATCCTTTCATATTGAGCAGCAAACGGAGAGTGGATACAATTGTTTATTGTATGGACTTTTGCTGACAGTGCTTTTTCAAACATTGGATATTGTGTTACCCCATGCAAGTTTGTTTAGTCTGTACTATTCCAAATAAAATAGGTTCATCAATATCTCTTCTGAGAAATTCATGTAGGTCAGAATAAAAGCAGATTCTATTTATTTATCTGCTACTTAAAGAGTTAACTCATTCATCTATTTGATTTACTTCTGAACAACTTCTTATTTAAATAGATTCATGATTAGCTACAATTCAAAGGAAAAGAAATTAAAAATCTGCTTGGAGCAGTGGATCTAATCAACCTGAATTATACCAAGGAATAGCAGTCTCACCATTATTTAATGTCTTATCATGGAAGTTTCCACAAAGCACTTTCAAACATATACTGGTACAAAACAAAAACACATTATCTATGATTCAGTTGATGTCCACAGCATGACCAAGTTATTTCGTGTGAGGCTGAAGGCAGAGATACCCATCACCACTAGAGTGTCATTGGTGTCTTTGACTTGTGGTTGGCCGAAGTGAGATATCAAGTCCATACCTCTCAACTGTACAAAATTCCTTGGTATTTATCGGTTTTGAGGGCAAAATAATGGGGTGCCCTGAATTCCCAAGTGCCCCTTTAATTCCCAATATATATATATATATATATATATATATATATATATATATATATACAGCTTTACATTTACAGCTGATATCACCATACATCACCAGCCTACAGGGGCATGCATGATGACATCAACTTCATGAGGCAGACTGCCTGTTGGACTTGGCCAGATATTTGAACTATTTTGGAAAGAAATAGGGAATATAGCAGCATGGCATCCAGTGGAGCAGACAGAGCTGTGCACAATTTAAGTTCTGCAGAGTCTGCCCAGCACCTACCCACTCATTTCTGCAAAATGAGAAAATCGGCACAGCCTCCAGGTAAGAAACAAGAAAAAAAAAATGCAGTATCTGATATGATGACGGGCCCGGTTAACGCTTGTGAAATCTATTTAAGCAGACATAGACATACAATTCATCACAATATATTAGTAGTAGTAATGCTATTTTCTGTTATTTATTGTCTTCCTGAAGTACATAGCAAACTGCAGTATTCGGTGTCCTTAATAGGAACTCATTTTGTTATTTGTAGGCAGTGGCATAACTTGGGGGGGGGGTGGCTGGAGGGGTGATTCGCCCAGGCCATCACCTTTTCACATTTGCTTTATTAGTTTCATTAAAAAAAAATGGGCATTCTTATTTAAGAACCGTCACATCCTGTCCTTCCTGTGTGCCCACCCGCACCATTTTAAACCATTTTTGCTGCCAACGAGAGTGAGTGCTCAGTTCAGAAGAGTAAGGGGAATTAACTGCTGCAATTGTTCCAGTAAGGGTTTTACTTCCATTCAGTTCAGAATTGTTCTGAGTAAGAGTTGCTTCTATTCAGTTCAGAACAGTAAGGGGAGTTAATTGCTGCTCACAGAATTGGTGTGTATGTTAAATCATTTTTGCTGCCAATGAGCAAATGTTTTATTCAGAACAGTAAGGAGGGTTAACTGCTGATAATGTTCCATTAAGGGATGCTTCCATTCAGTTCAGAACAGTAGTGTGTGTGTGTGTGTGTGTGTGTGTGTGTGTGTGTGTGTGTGTGTGTGTGTGTGTGTCTGTGTAAAATACCCCAGTTAGGTATATCTGATGATTAGTGTTACTCAGGGTTACAACAGCCTGAATTCTCTACCCATAGCACCACTTGTGATTCAAAGACTTGAGCCCATAGCTCTCAACTGTCCACATTTTCACAGAATGTCTGGAATGTTTTCCTTGTACGTTTGGTCTGTTCCTCTTAAAATTTGTGGTTTTCTGGCAAATCAGTGAGAACTGAATTCACTAAATAATAATAGGTTCAGTCTTCCTATATTTCAGGAAACATATGGTAACACAAAAAAAATTATTGTAGCAACTTTCCAAGATTATACAAGCAATGTTTAAAAGTGTCCCTGGTTTTTGTGCATCTCCCCCCCCCCCATAAATGTTGTTTTTTTCAGATTTCTTGTGCTGCAAAGTTAAGAGATATAGTTGAGTGTCAAGTGGATTTTACAAGGAGCTGAGAGCTTTAGGGGAAGAGAAGTTTAGTGCTGCTTATGCCAAGTCTGTTTGCATTGTTAGTAGCACAACAGACAGTATACTTGCTTTTGATGCAGAAAGCTGTGGGTTCTACTCCCACAATATGTAGATGGATTTCTGATACTGTACTGTGCAGCACAACAGATAGTATAATTGCTTTTGATGCAGAAGGCTGTGGGTTCTACTCCCACAGTATGTAGATAGATTGCTCATACTGTACTGTGTTATAGTTTAAAGGGGGTGGATGCTGCATTCCTGAGAATGTCCTCCTTTGGTAGAGATACCTAGTAACTATGAAGCTGTTATCAGTTTGTCATCCATTCCCTATTGCAATATTATTGGCTTATCATTTTTTAATGTAACCTAAGCAATTTATTCTTCAAGGGTAACAGGCACTTTATTTGTAGATGAAACGATGAAATATAAAGTTGTTTGCTAGCAGCAACCTCTTCATTAGTTTCATATCTCTTTAATATGGAATTATTTCAATGACCTTTGCTTATGCAGAGACTGTGCGTATTTACTGATATTGGTGGATTATAATGACAGACGTTTGAGTAGACTTTTATGATGGAAATGTTCTGAACCAGGGCAGTTTTGTCATTATCAGTTCATTCATTTTGTTTCATTGCTTACTGGAAAAATGTTCAAAACAATAAGTTTAAAACATAGAAATGTGTCGTATTGTACAAGGAATATAATTTAATACAGTGAGGAAGGTGACTCAAACAAGACATGTATGTTTGCATGATCCTAAATATATTTGAAAACAACCGAAAGGTAAATGTTATCCACCACTGGACAGATGCATTTTCTTTGAATGTGGGTTTCAATTCTTTTTCAATGAATGTGTGTTTCATGGGCAGAGATGTTTTAATGCAAAGTCTGTTTTCATTGTAAGACTGTATTGCTTTGTTTAGCAGATGTCTCAGTGTTTGTGCTATAAAATTTTAAATTAATTTTAAATTAAATACAAATAATCATTGTAGAAATAAAGCATAAAGCAGGATGCACATTACAGTGTGTATGGTAAATGGAGAGAAATAGGTTCATAGGTGTGTACCAGGCTAATGGCCCTGGAGCCTTTACAAGCCTAGCTCATAGAAGTGCCCTGGCATCGTGCAGCCCGACGTTAGTTCCCAGACCCTCTATCAGCTAGAGCCACTAGAGTGATCCCTGGGGTGAACTTTCTATTTCCCATCCACTCATCAAGATTTCTCTTGAAGAGGGCCGGTGAGGTGCTCTGCTTGACATGTATGGGAAGTCTATTCCAGAGCATGGGCAGTCTTTGGGTTATGAACCTGTCCCTCCAGCATATTCTGTTGATTGTGGTAATGAGGTTGAAGTCTCTGGAGAATGTGGTGCGGAGGGATTGGGATTTCTTTAAATGCAACATTTTTAACAGAGCTGAGTCAGGCATGGCTTTATCAGTGAAGCAGAGATTGCCTCTTAGTAGACAGTATAAGACAGAGAATATCTGGAGTTTTTTTGAGTCTGTCCATGTAGGACATGTGTTTAAGGCCTAGGATCCTCTTTGTGAGGTACTTTTGTGGCCTTTCCAACTGTTCCATGTGTCTAGTGAGGTACATGCCAAATGGGGCATTATACTTGATGATTGGCCTAATGAGGGAAGAGTAGAGAGAGATGATGATCTCTTCCTTCCTGGATGCAAACCCCTTGGTAATGAAATGTGCCACATAGAAGGACTTTCTAATCACAGTGGCAATGTGGTGGTCAAAGGAGAGGTTGCTGTCAACCTGTGTCCCCACATCTCTTATAACGCCTTCAGTGCTCAGTGGGCTGCCATCAATGTGGCAATTAGTGGGAACTGAGTTTTTTCCAAAGGGGATGATGACGCATTTTTTAGCATTAAGCTTAAGGCCATGGTTTCGACACCAATCATTGATCTCAGTGAGGCCTTTCTGTAGGATGTCTACATCACTTTATGAAGTTAATAATGGCTCCCGGCTAGCAGTCATCTGCAAACTTGGTCAACCAGAGTCCCTCCATCTTGGCCTAGACTTCTGAGAAGTAGATGCCAAACAGGAGAGGATCCAGGACCAATCCCTGTGGGACTCCACTCATGCCTGGTCATCAGTCTGACCTGGAGTCCATTATTTTCACACTGTGGGTTCTATCTGTGGGTCAGTTTGCAACCCACCTAGTGATATAGGGGTTGATGCCTAGTGTGGTGAGTTTATCAGTAATTCCTGAGTGGGAAATAGTATCAAAGGCCTTGGCCAGATCGAGGTCAGCTGTATGAACTGCCTTGCCCTCATCCACAGCTCTGGTGACTGATTCAAAGAAGTCAACCAGGTTGAGTAGGCATGATCTACATTTCACAAAACCAAATTGTGTGGGATCTAGGGTTTGGAGATTCCCTATATCCTTGTTAATTAGGTCCATGATGATGCGCTCCATAGCCTTACATATCAAATTTATCAGGCTAATGGGGTGATAATTCCCAGGGTCTGTAGTCACTCCCCCTTTTGGAGAGGGATGACTCTAACAGTGTGCCATTCAGTAGGGACAAAGCCTGAGATGAGGCTGTGATTGAACAGGGCATACAGATGTGGTGCGAGTTCACTTTGTAGTTCATGTATTCTTTGCCTTGGACAATGCAGCTTTAATCTGTGCTGCAGTAATGCTGGGTGCCTGGCATTCCTCCGGTATTGTGATTGGTCCTTTAGGGGAGAGAGAGGGGTATAATTGGCACTGATTCTGTTGGCCAGTATGTTGGCAATATCTGTTGGCTCAGTATAGGAGGTACCATTGTGCATTAACTCAGAGAAAACCTGGGTATTGCCGTGGAGATTCTTGATTCTTGATATAACTATAGAAGGTTCTGTGGTTGTTTTTAGTGTCTGCAACAATTCTGCCTTCATAGCTGGCTTTCGAGGTTTTGATGAGGGATCTCAACTTTTTGTTGAGGCTAATAAGGCAGTTTTTATAGTCTTGGGACTTCACATTTTTCTGCAGCAGTTTCCTCCTTCTGTTGTAGAGTTTATTAATGGTAGGGGACCACCAGATTTGGCTTCCTTTTTTTTGAGGAGAGTGTCTTGGTTCTGTTGGGTATGACTAGTTCCATGCATTTATGTACGTGTTCGTACAGTGCATCGGTGTATGAATCTGCAGTCATGCATCTATTTTCCATTGACATGGGTGTCGTGAAGTTAGCCACCTCTGTTTTTAGGAGCTCAAAGTCAGCTTTGGAGAAGTTTTTCATGGTGGTTATCTTTGCAGAGGGTGTGGGCGAGATGTGGATTTCCATGGTGATTAGTTTGTGATCGGATCTAACCAAGGAGGAATTGACTATTTGTGTAGAGCAATGGTTGCCCTTGTCAGTAATAACCTGGTTAAGGATGTTGCTTCCTCTAGTAGTGGGGGTAAGAATGAGTTGGTCCAGGGCATTGGAATTAATTAATTCCCGGAAGCATTGGGCCAGTGTATTGGTGTATGAGTAGTTTTCCCAGTTGATGGAGGGGTAGTTGAAGTCACCTAGTATGAGACTGTTGGGTTGGATCCTAATAGTTTCCAGGGTGCTTAGGAATGTGGAGTGAGAGTCTTGGGACATGGTTAGGGACCTGTAGCAGGCTACAACCTGAATCACCATCTTACCTAATGTTAGTTGTACCTGAAGTATCTCAGATGTGCTATGCTGGGCTACTAGTCTGGAGGTGTGCATATCCTGTATGAATATGGAGACACAACCACCTTTGGAGCTTCACTCCATGTTCTGGGGTCAAAAGGTGTGGAATGAGTTATAGGCTGATAGCTTGGGGGTGCTTTCTGCTGCTTTAAACCAGGTCTCTGTTACAGCACAAATGTCGATGTTCTCCATTTTGAGGAGTGCTTCGAGCAAGTGAATTTTGAGATTTAGATTTCTAGCATTGAGCAGCATGACCCTCAGACTGCATTTATTTATAACTGTTACTGTGGTAACTGGCCGTAGCCAGTATCTGGAAACCCAAGGGTGACAGATGCAGGCCATCTCTGGCAAAGCATCAAGGTCTGTCAATCATGTCATCCCAAGCAAATAGATACTGGATCCCCTTAGAATGACACCAGAAATTTAGCCAATTGTTGAAGTCAATCATTTTCTGCTTGTACTGCGGTATCATTTTGGGCAACGGTAGGATGCTGCTCAAGGCTAGTGTCATACCTGCCTGGGCCAAATAATCTGAGAGCTTCTCCATGTCTCTTTTCATGTAGTCCAGGGAGGTGTGCCTCAACCCATTCACACCCACATGGCCAGTGACAGTCATACTTGTATTTGTTGTGGAATGACCTGAGTACATGTATTATGTGTCAGATTCTGGCACCCGATAGACAGCTGACTGTTACCTTCTCCTTATTCAACCTAGTGAGTGGGACATCAGTGTGCCTCACTATCGAGTCACCTATGATTAGTGTACTGGGCAAGCTGTTTTGCCTTAGGGGCTTAGGATGAGAGGCACACTGTGTAGGTGACGTATGTGTCTTGTGGTTTGTGCTGTGTTGTGGTGGTCGAGTGCATTTCTGCTTTGGAGGTCTCTGCTGTTTAGGTAGATTTCTATTGAGAACCTCCACAAAGGTGGGTGTGTGGTTTGTGTTTTTATGTGAGAGATGTGATGGTGGGTGTTCTGGAGGGCTGTGTGTTGCATGCAGTGTGGTGCAGGTGTTGACCTTCTCTTGACCAGCTATTCCAGTTTTGGCTTGAGAGTGCATGGTTTCCAATGTGTATATATAAGTGTATCTCTCACAGGTCTGAGTGTTGGGAGGTAAGAGGAGAGGGTTGTCTTTCTACATGAGGCAGTTGCTACACTGCCTCAGAATGCCCAAGTTCACCAGGTTAATAGGAGAAAGCACAGGGAACTGACCTTTAGACATGCCAGGAAGGATGGTCATTATTACTAAGTACTGGAGCTGTTTTCTTATATATTCCTTTTACAGGAAAAAATGTCACTCAAGGTGTCTGAGTCTGTACAGAGCACTGCCAAATACTCGAGGGGGAAACTAATACATAGACCCTAAAAATTTAAGGATGAAGTATTTAGGCAGATATTCTGAAGTTAGAAAGAAATCAAGCAGTACGTACTGAAAAATTAAGAGTTAGTTTGTCAAGAATGATGAAAAGAGGGGAGTTGCATGAATGGCTACTGCCTGACTACTACGAATGCTGGTCTCAGCACAGCTTCACTCTGTTGGGATACAATACTCCTTTGCTTCTTCTCTCACCAGAAGCAAAATGTTAGCACCAATCTTAAGAAGAGAACTAGGCCACAGCCTGTTTGGTGATCCACAGTCTTGTCCCAGATGATGCAAAGGTCTGTAGGCTTGTAGCCTTTTTCTGGTAGATCCCTCGAATAGCAACCAGACCAATCAGGTATGTTAAACACAGGCACTCACTCTCCAACCAGAAAGAGACAGGAATCAATGCACTCTGCTCCTACTCTCACCAGGATCAGAATATAAGCACATGGGGGCCGAGCCTAGATGGCCAACTGAGAGTAGTGAATTTTGAGAGCTCCATAAACTAGCATAATACTATAGGAAAATGTTATTATTTTCAAGTTTAAAATGTCAGAAATCTATAGATAAACTTCTAAACTACATAAATATCAATTTTGGTGGAGATATACAAAAATGTTCCTGTTGAGTAACTGCAATTGATTACATCTACCTTACAATGACTATCTTTGAAGTTAGATGGCTTTAAAAATGACTTAGAAAACCTCAAATTAAATTCTCAAAAACAGACTGATACTCTTAAGGAGCTGTTACAGCAACACCATACAAAAATAACAAATATAGAGACTTCTCTAAATGACATTGTAGGGAGACTCAAAGAAGAAGGATTCCAAAAAGAATTTCTGCTGAAACAGAATGCATGGCTGCTTAACAAAATAGATGACATAGAAAACAGGGAAAGGAGAAACAACATAAGGATCTTTGGTCTGCCTGAAAACACTAAAGATGCAGACATTCTTTTATTTTTAACAACCTGGATTCCTGAATTTTTGGACTTGAAAGAGGGACTTTCATTTGGAATTGAAAGAGTGTATAGAGCACTGAGGAAACCTGCTTCTAACTCAACAAATACTCCACCTAGATCCATAGTTATAACATTTCTTTCATTTCTGGACAAGGAACTAATATTAAAGTCTGCTTGGAGAAAATCACCCTTAAAATACAATCAAAGCCTGATAAGGTTTGACAATGATTATTCTTCCAGAATACTAGAACAAAGGAAAAAAGTCTGGCCAATAATAAAACCGTTGAAACAAAACAACATTAAAGCACAGCTGGCCTTTCCAGCCAAGATAAAAATACATTTTGGCAATGAGATGTGAACATTTAATGACTTAGAAGAAGCTACTATATTCATCAAAAACAACACCATAGTGTCTATCCCAGAAGAAATGGAATGAATGGCCCCTACTCTTAAATGAATAAAAGAAACAAATCCTTGGACTGATGCTAGAAAGAAGAAACAAAAAAAATTCCAAGATAGCGGTTCCCAAAAATAACTCTTACAATGACATCTCTCAAAGTATCAACTGATATGGTACAGATGTCATCTGTTTTTATTTTTTTTTAAAAAGGAGGGATTCTTAAACAACTGAGAAACAGTAATGATTTATTCAGAATGTTCAAAGAGTCCAATAATTCTTCACAAACAAAGGTAGGTCAAGATGGGTTACTATTTACATTATATATATATATATATATATATATATATATATATATATATATAAGCTAAACAAAGCAACATATAATACAAACATAGAAGTTTACTCAAAAAATATAAGGAACTAGTCGACAATAAGTATAAACAAGATAGCTTGTTCCTCACAGCATACACAGTTCCACACCGACACCAACTATAGTTCAAACACTTGTTTAATACAAATAAAAATTCAGTTTCAGTTGAGCGCTTTCATCTAAATTATATAGACTTCATCAGAACAATTCTATTACAATTCAACTCAGCTTAAATAGTTTTTTTTAAAAACAATCAAATTACACGTCATTTCCCCAATTCCATATTTAAAGTGCCAGTGTGCATATTCAAATAAAACCATCCTTATTATTGCTTTAATCAATAATATATTAAAACAATTGCTACCATTACTAGTTTAAAATTGAATATTTATGAACCTTCTATCTGATATGTGTAATAAACAATTATGTTCAGTTTAAAATTCCAGTTTGACTTCATTAATTTACTAAACTCTCTAAAATGGGCTTTATAGATATATGGTCATTGAGTCCGGGGTAAGTGGAAGCATTTAATCTAATTTGCCACCTAGCCTCAAGTTCGGCTAGTTTCTTTTTAATACAACCACCCCTCGGATTAACTTTGGCTATATCTAATATCCCAAAGTAAAGCTCATTACAACCATTGGCCTGGGCAATGTGTCTCCATAATGCATTCTTAGTATCTTGCTTTTTAATATTATAATAATGGTCATATATCCTTTGTCGAAGACACCTATCAGTCTTCCCTATATAATAACAGGAACACTTTGTACAATGGGCCAGGTATACTATATGTTTAGTTCTACAATTACCTTTTTTAAAAGTAATTTTTGTATGATTTGAATCTTCCAACATAATACTATGCTCCTTTGTGATGTATCTGCATTGGTTACAGGTACCACAACGTGTTGTTCCCCCTGTAATACCTAATTCTCCTTCATTTCCTTTTTTCTTTTCTATCTCATTCTTCATATTAGTCCCATTCCTAGCCACAAACTTGGGTGCTTTTCCAACTATGTCAACAATTTTTCTATCAGTCTTAAATAAACTCCAATTATTGGAAATAATGTTCTTTACCTCTCTACTCCATGGGGTGTATTGTACTATACAGGCTCTATTATATTCTATACTTTCTTCTTCATTAGCCTTTTCTCTTTCATTCTGCTTCCTAAGGGGTCCTGCACCTGAAAGAGGTGTGTATTTTTTACCCCATTCTTTCCTTACATATTCTGTTACATCAAGTACTAACCACCTGGGATAACCTCTTTGAAGGAACATTTCGGCTATATTACTCAATTCTAATAGAAAATCAGCATAATCTGAGGTCATCCTAGCTGCTCTAATACATTGACCTCTAATTATGCTTCTTTTTTGACTGAAGGGATGACAGCTTGAAAAATGTAAATAACTATTACTAAATGTTTCCTTCCTATGTATATTCGTTTTTATCCTATTGTTTTATATTTCAGTCTGGGTATCCAAATACGCTATTTTATTTTTGTCAACATTAAAAGTGAATTTAAGCCAACTACATCTTGAATTTAAATAATCTTTAAATTTTTCTAGTTCCATAAGGGTACCCTTCCATATCAGAAACACGTCATCCAAAAACCGAAAGTAACATGCCATATTTTTATACCATTTCGTGTTTATTATAAATTCTTCCTCCCAGTCATATAAATAGAGGTTTGCATATATAGGGGCGCAGGCCGCCCCCATTGCTGTACCTCTACTTTGTATGTAATACTCTCCTTCAAATAATATGAAATTGTATTTTAAAACTATTTCCATAAATTCCAAAATTAACATTCTCTTGTCATTGGTTAAATGACTAGCCTTTTCCAACTGGGTTTCTAATCTAGATAGTCCGTCGTCGTGGGGAATACTGGAAAATAAATCTACTACGTCAATGGTAACCAAGGTACATCCAGGTGTTATCATTTCTTTTTTAAGCCTACCTAAAAAGTCCCATGAGTCTATAATGATATGTTCTATTGACTTGTATATGGGTTTTAACCAAACATCCACCACATTTCCAAAATTAAAGGTTTTAGACATACTACCCGATATTATTATTATATAATTTAGATGAAAGCGCTCAACTGAAACTGAATTTTTATTTGTATTAAACAAGTGTTTGAACTATAGTTGGTGTCGGTGTGGAACTGTGTATGCTGTGAGGAACAAACATAGAAGTTTCTATTCCCCTACTTGAACTCAATGAATACTTATCTTGTTCATTTTTCATTGATTTTACTTATAATAATTTAAGTATTAATTAACTAATTCAACAAGGTACCATTCATCAGAGTTCAGACTCAAATGTAACAAATTAACATCATATATAATAGCAGTAACAGTAGAGTGTTTTGAAAAAAAAAATGCTGTCATGGAGACTAATGTCTTCTTCAGTTAAAGTATGATTTAGAAATGGCATGTATATCCTGGTTAAATAATAATAGCAAGCTCTTAGTACAAATGTCATCATTATTCTATCTAAATATAGTTAATATCAATTATGGCAGGTATCACAACTATGAGTGCTGTTTGATCAATCCTGATATGGTGTGTGTGGATGCAGCTGTGTCTGACAGCTAGTACAAATGTCATTATTATTCTGTCTAAACATAGTTAATATCAATTACAGCAGGTATTATAGCTTCAAGTGCTGTTTGATCAAGCCTGACATGGTGTATGTCAATGCAGCTGTGCCTGGCAGCTGTTGTATGTTGCTGTTTTCATCTCCAGGAAGCTGTGGGTTGTGGTTTGTGATTGAGGTCTACTGATGCTTGTGAATTGGGAAAAGATGTTTGGTGTTTTGACCTGGATCTGGGGGAGGGGGGGTGGATGGAACTGTGATGTGGGATATTTTGGCAGAGAATGGTTTGTTTGTACATCTGATGAGTGAGAGGTGGAAGGCTGGATGAGTGTGTTGTCTCTTGTTGTGGCGACTTGTTGGAAGTTGCAATGAAATGATCAGGTGCATCTCGAGCCTCTGGTATGCAGTACACAGACACACTAACAGAAACAGATACTCCCCTGTTGCTATGGTAATGGAGACTGAGTGATGATAATGCTTAACGGCGCTGAGAAGCCTCTGAGATGATTCTTGGCAATGACGTTTTTGGTTTAAAAAAAAAAAAAAAAAAAATATATATATATATATATATATATATATATATATATATATATGGTTCCCATTCATTTCATTGAATTATCATTTCATTGAATTGCAAACCATGGAGACCAAATCGTCGAAAACCCATTTCATCGAAAACTCATTTCATCGAATCTCAAATCATTGAAAACTATGAAGCAACTACAAATAACATCCCAGACACTTTGTACTATGTGTATGCAGGGGCAAGCCTGCACCCCCATGTGGGCTCCACCCCACACCTCCGCAATTAAATATCCCAACTCCAAGGTTGCACTACAGTGGGGCAAAAAGGTAATTTCCTAACCCCACTGTAGTTCGACCTTGGAGTTGGTATATATAATTACGGGGGGGGGGTGCAGGGAGGCTTGGCCCCCTGCATAAACGTAGTAAAAACATTGTAGAATGTTATTTGTAGTTGCTTCATAGTTTTCAATGATTTGAGATCGATTAAATGAGTTTTCGAAATGGGTTTTCACCATTTGTCTCCATGGTTTGCAATTCAATGAAATGATAATTCAATGAAATGAATGGGAACCATATATATATATATATATATATATATATATATATATATATATATATATATATAAACTAAAAGGGCTGTTTTAAACCACTTGTACACATATTGATGGTCTCCCAACACTTTGTTTAGCTCATTAAGTTGATTCTTGATAAAACAAAAAAAAAAAGAAAAAAAAAAGAAGCGCAATGTTATATTTAAAATGTATTTTGGTCGAAACACATTAAGGACCTTTATAAGAGAAGTAGTCTGAGTTATTGTGAAGGACTAAGAGCACTTGATCTTGTGCAGTACCCTTTGCAATGGTCTGGAAGGTGAGCTTGCTCGGACGTGTTTGACATATGGGGATAGCTGAGCCTAGGGGTGTTTGGGTTACTGGGAAGTGCTAGAGAGTCATCAAATTTCCTTTGTGGAAATATCTGTGGGAATGGAAGCTGTGTTGAGTGGTTCACTGGCAGAGTGGCCACTGCATGGAACAGGCTGATAAAATGGAACAGGACATATATTAGTTTGGATATTTTAAGAACAGCCTGGAAACACACCATATGAACTAGTGAATGGTATTCTGGCAAAACTGGATGGGCATTGTTGCCCGAGCTTGAAGTACTGATATGTTTGTATGTAAGGATGGAAATATACTTATAACAAATAAAAAACTAGAAGGGTCTCATAATTTAAAGTCTATGAACTGTATAAACATGCTTGGAAGGAGCTAATAATAAGAATAAGCATTACAGCTTGTGGTCTCTCAAATAATAAAGACATGATTTAATAACATGGGCTTGTGTATAATAGCACTACTGTCTTAACTTGTCATAAATGATATACATTACATTGAACATCAAGGGGAAGCATGATGATTTTCTTATATAAGTAAATATGCATAAGAAGTCATGTAATTGCTTTAACTTGAATTGTAATTTTTGTAACCCATCTTGACCATATATAATACTTAAGCAGTTACCAAGATAATTAATGTTTCATACATGACACCAAACTGACAAAGTTGTTCAAGAGAAACAATAAAAGCCTGAACTTGAAATGTCACAGAATGTAGCAATTGTATTCTGAACAAATAGTATTAAATTGACAATAGACACTCAGTTTAATAACATGGGCTTGTGTATAATAACACTACTGTTTTAACTTGTCATAAATGACATACACTAGATTGAACATCAAGGGGAAGCATGATGATTTTTCTCATATAAGTAAATGTGCATAACAAGTCATATAATTGCTTTAACTTGAATTGTGGTTTTGTAACCAATCTTAACCATAATATAATACTTAAGCTGTTACCAAGGTAACTAATGTTTTATACATGATATCAAACTAAAAAAGTTGTTCAAGGGAAACAATAGAAGCCTGAACTAGGAATGTCACAGACTATAACAATCACATTCTGAACAAATAGTATTAGATTGACAATAATCACTCAGTTTAACCTTTGCTGATTATACAAAATAGAATGTTGCCATTTAAATCTAAAAACTTTCAGTATATGCCATAAAATTGTAATTTATGAATATGGAAAGGGAACTTGTAATCATTAATCACAATAAGTGAATTTGTTGTTTTTAACGCATAATTTCACTCATTTTATAATAAGATATGACACATATGAAAATCCTTATGTGTAGGAAATGGGGGGAAGAGGGATGCACTGATAATTAAAATGCACGAACTTTCATCAATGTTTACATAAAACAAACTTAATGCTTTAAGTAAGTTAGCAACAAACAAAGTGATTAGTTAAATGCTGGCATACAATGAAATATGACTTCTGATATATCCAGTAAAATACATTGTATTATAAACATTAGGTATAAATATTATTACCATCTATTTATATTAAGTAATAAGTTTTGAAAGACTTCAACAATAAGGGTGAATATGTTAAATAACTGTGTGCTATAATCTTTTACTGAGATTTTATATAATATACATCCTACTTAACTATGATTGAATTGCTTGTCATCGATCTTTTATGTAAATACTAATTGCTTATACAATAAGCAGACATTTATATTGTATTAGAATTCTGTCTAATCTACAATAGTACTATATATGTTCAAAATAATATAATATTGTTTATTCCTATTACAAATATTTTCCATATGATAATTCAATTTATGGAGCTCAGATGTTCTAGATTGTCAAGGTATGAGTGATAATCTGATGGACTTACGTTTATCCATCAGATTAGGAATTATTTTCATTCCATGGCTAGTGTAGATCTTAGTTTTGTTAACATTTATTAATTTAAATTTGTTATTTCACAAAAACATTTCTAATATGCCTGACCAAAACATTACTTTATAGGTAAACACTCAAAGTATAAAACTGATAATTACCTTTAAAAGTTCAAACATATACTTTATAGTTATCAGAGGAAAATGTTTAATAGTCACAATAAAACAAAAATACATATTCTAAATAACCTAAGATGCCTTTAACTTTATTATCTTTAAATATCAATGGTTTAAACAATCCTAGCAATAGATTAAATCTACTGAAATATTTAAAACTGAAAAAAGCACAAATTGTCTTCCTTCAAGAAACTCATTTCAAAACAAATGACAATTACAAAAGGAATATATGATATTGGCACAATCCACTTATAAGACAACGACAAAAGGGGTAACAATTTTATGGAAAACAAATGTGATTAACCCAGAAATCATTTATAAGTATGAAGATAAAAAAGGTCTTATGGCATTAGTAATAATTAAATATAATAACCGAATATGGACCCTAGCCAATCTATATTGGTTCCCAGGCATTGGAACAGGAACTGTTAAAAAAACACTTGGATTTCATTTCCAATAATTATAAAGGCAACTTAATATCAGGAGGAGATTTTAACTGTATATTTGATATTTCTGAAACTACAAATAAAAGACCACTGTGTACATCTGCTGTATCAAAAGCTTTAAACAAGTGGGTAGAATAATTTCATCTTGTAGATACTTTCACATTTAAAGAAGATAAATCTTTGTTGTTTTCCTATCAAGATCACAGATTTGGTACCCAAACTAGAATAGATAAAATATTTGCTGCCCATGACTTACACTCTAAAAATCATTAATTTCCCAATCACTCCCTGCTCCTTTTCAGACCATAATTCATTGACACTAAAACTTCAAAATGGGTACAATCCATTAATCTTTAACTCCAGAATTCCAACATATATAATTAAAATTAAAGAGTTCAAACCCTGGTTATTATCGGAATTGCAGTTCTTCTTAGATATTAATTATACCACAGAGATAAATAAAATAATGATATGGGACTCATTAAAAGCTTACATATATGGTAAAACCCTAACTAAGTATAAAAAAGAAATCAGAGAATAGGAGTCTGAATTATTAGATCTACAATCCAAACTTTTGTCAGTACAAGCTGAAAAAAATCAAAATCATCTGGAGATGAAAAAGAAAGAAGGAGTCTTAAATAATAAGTACAACAAAATTCTAACACATAAAACTAGTTTAGCTTTAGAAAAACTAAAAATTAATACCTTGCCCACTTCTCCCAAATATCTACATAATTTATCCACAAGAATCAAAATACAATCAAAAGCTAATAACAATAAAAGTATCTTCCATGAAAAGAAAGGGGAAAATGTCTCACATATAGGTGACATTCTTGATGCCTATAAAAATCACTATATGGAACATTTCCAAAAAGAAAATATACATATTGATCAATTAAATCTAGTTGAAAAATGTTCTAATATAAAAAAAAAACTGAAAATTAAAACTAGATCTGCAAGCACCCATACCCTACAAAGAAATTACACATTCAATAAAAGAGAGTAAAAATAATAATGCTCCAGGTATAGATGCCATAATTATGAAATATATAAACTTTTTCCTTCAAAGATACTATCCCTCTTCCATAAAACTCTATTAGAAATTCAGTCACAAGCTTTAATACCACCCACTTGAAGATATTCCTTAATCACACCAATCTTAAAGGAAAACAAATCCTCAAACCTCTGTACCTCATATAGACCTATATCATTATTAAATAATGACTATAAGATATTTATGACAATATTAACTAACAGAATAAAAATACCAGTATCCAAAACATTAAATAATGATCAAACTGGATTTATATATCATAGACACACTTGACAATATGAAATGGATAATTTATCTTATAGATTATGTTAATAAAGAAAATAAAGAACACTCATAATTGGCTTAGATATAGAGAAAGCCTTTGATTCCCTAAATTGGGACTATTTATTCAAAGTTTTGATGTTAATGTAATTTCCACCTTCCTTTGTTCATCTACTAAATAATATATATATATATATATATATATATATATATATATATATATATATATATACAAATAATTTAGCGTATGTTAAGCTAGGTCCTTTCACCTCTGAATCTATACATATAACAAAGGGTACTAAACAAGAAAGTCCCATGCCACCGATTCTATTTGCTTTGGCTATTGAAATATTGACAGATTCAATATGTAACAATACAAAAATCAAAGGCGTAGATGTTTATGAACAATACAATTCTAAAGTAATGCTCTTTGCTGATGACATATTATTAACATTATCCAATACAAAAGAGACATTTGAAGAATTAGATATTTTAATTTACACATTTTATAGGACTTCAGGACTCCATTTCAATAAATCAAAATCAAAATTTTTATTTTTAAATAAAAAAATAATTGTAGTTGAAGGGGAATCACAATTTAAGGAAACAAGAATCTACCTTAAAATACCTAGGAATTGAGTTATGCAAGGATAATAATGAATTAGTCTCAAAAAACTACAATAATATCATCAATACAATTAAAATCTCTGTGGGAAAGTGGAACAAAATAATATTACATTTGAAGATAGACTACATTTAATAAAAATGTTTTTACTACCCAAGATTCTATATATAGCTTTGGCAATACAACTGTTACCAGAAAGGAATATACTCAATGAAATAAACTCATGCATATTAAAATTTTTATGGTTTCCTAAATTAAACAGAATAGCTTTAATACATCATATCAGACCATGGAAACAGGGAGTATTAAACTTTCCTGATATAGAAACATATATAAAAGTATCAATGTCTAAAACAATCTCAGACTGGATAAATCCAAATTATTCTGCAAATTGGAAAGAATTACTAACTGTAATATCAATAAATGAATTTGATTTACAAAAAAAAATTCAAATAAAAACAATTTGCCATGGCACATATTATGTATTAGCATGTAGTATAACACAACTAAGCCCACTAAAACTCGTATGAGTAATTATTACATTGACTCATTTAGGAAAATTATTAATGCAAATATAGATTTAAAAATCTGGTTTGATCTTTTAACACCATTCATAGGTACAAAGAGCTATCCACATACAATATACAGAGAAATAATTAATTCCTGGGAACAGAAAGGACTAGTTTGTTGGTTTCAATGTATCAAAGAATTAAAAGTTCTGGATATGCAAACAATAGAAACAACATACAAAATTCCACGACAAGATTGGCTAACTATGCAAAGCCAAATATTACGACAAAAAACAGGATCCACCACAAGTTTATTGGATAGTCTCTAGCGCTTCGGCTTACGCCTTCCAAGGAGAATACTATCAAAAGCAACATAGCACATATTTTATACCATAAAAACATCAATTAAACAATTAAACATTCAATTAACTAATCATTCCATTAATTATAAAAAGACGTTCCAATTGCATTCTACATTAATACCACCAGGGGCCAGAGTACCATACTTCAATATAAAAATTGTTTCTTTATATAAAAGCTTCTTTTTTACATTATCATCCCTTTCACCAGTAACAATGTGTTCTAAAACAGTAGCTAATATACCATTTGGATTACTATTATGATGGTTTTTAAAATGCATTGCAAGCTGACTTTCCACTCTTTCATTTTTAATGTCCCTGACATGTTCCTGCAACTTTATCTTGATGGCACGTTTACTTTCCCCCACATAAAATAATCCGCATGGACATCTTAATGCATATATAATTCTTTCTGTAGTACATGAAAATTTCCTTATAGGTCTAAAACTTCTGCCATTTATATTCTGAAATATTTTACTTATATATTGGCATGGGTAGGTTCCCATTAAATTCACATTAATATTTAAACTAACCTTTGGGGTAAGAAATTTTGCATGAACCAGCATATCTTTAAAATTTTTACCTCTTTTAAACGAAAAATTAACATTTCTTTCAAAAATATCCATTAAATCTTTATATTTAAATAAAGAAGTCCAATAAAATTGAATTATCTGCCTCACCTCTTCTGACAATAAATCATAAGTCATTACCATATAAACGTTTCTTAAGTGTCTTAGTTTTTGATTTTCATCATAGCATTTATTATAATTTTTACCAATCTTACACATACCACTTTTTCTAACCTTATTTAGGGAAAATAGCACCTCATCAGCATCATATCCCCTCTTAATAAGTAACTGTGATGTCTTTTCAAGTTCTTTATCAATTTCACTTGTATTATTACATAATCTTTTTACTCTTATAAATTCACTATATGGTAAAGATTTTAATAAATGTGGGGGATGGAAACTATGTCCATCTAGAAAATGTAAACCCTCTTCAAATTTGCGAAATACTTTAGTAATAATTTTACCATCCTTACTTCCTTCTAAACTAATATCCAAAAAGTCCACTTTATTACCTAACTGAAAACCATCAAATTTTAAATGAAACTCATTCTCCTTTAAGTCATGCATAAAATTATTGACTTCTTCCTTACCCCCTTGGCAAATAAAAATTAAATTGTCGATGTAACGACAATATTTAACCACATATTTTTAAAAAAATTCTATTTGATACAAGAATTCTATCTCAAAAAAAACATCATAATATTAGCATACATGGGGGCAAATGCTGCCCCCATGGCTGTACCTTTTAATTGATGGAATAATTGTCCATCAAATACAAAGTAGTTGTTCTTCAAACAGAATTCTACTAATTCTACAATATAATATGATAAAGGACTATCTCCTAAAGTTTTTATTAAAGCTCTTAGTCCATATTCATGTTTAATGCTTGTGTATAAACTCTTTACATCAGCCGTTAACCAATACATGTCCTTAGTCCATTTAATTGGTAATACTTGCTCTAAAAAATCAAAACTATCTTTAATAAAATATCTCTGTTTAATAACATATGGATATAGAAAACTATGTAAAAATATACCTATATTATTCAAAAAATAACTACATGCTGACACAATAGGACGGCCTGGAGGATGGTAAATATTTTTATGTATTTTCGGCAGACAATAGAACTTAGCAATTTCACAGTTCTCCGTATTAAATTTCTGATCTATATCATTTTTTGAAAAATATCCTAAACGATAGCCCTTATGAAGAAAAATATTAAATTGTTTTATAGCTTCTTCATATTCTTTAATAGTACACTTATTATAGGTCTCACTATCGTCTAGGTGTTCCAAACATATTTGAACATACTGAGTATAATGCATTAATACAACTTTGTTCCCCTTGTCTGCTGGCTTTATAACCAATTCTTGATTTTTAGTCAGCCTTTGTAAGGCCTGCCATTCCAGTTTAGTCAAGTTATATTGAATACAATGTCTATTAACAGCAAAATCATTATATACTGATTCAATTGCAAAATCAACCATAGCTGAAAAATTTTGAATACCTTCATGAGAAAAAGGCGGAATAAACCAACTTTTAACTGCAACTTTAGATGTGTCTAACTTACAATATGCATTACTAATTTCAGAAGTTTCATCGTCTGAGATGCAAGAATAAAAACTATCCTCTGAGTCATTTGAAAAAGATGACAAATCATTATTTATATCTGCAAAAGAAAGACTGTTATTACCTTTACCCTCAAAGAAGTAAGCCAAATGCAATTTTAGTATAAAACGATACATATCACTTTTCAAAACATACAATCTGGGCAAAACAGTGGGAATAAACTTAAAGCCACAATTAAGCATGGAAAAAGTGGCATCATCCAATGTAAAGCCACATAAATTGACTATATACGTTTTGTCCAAACTCAATTCATTCTTATCTTTCTCAATATGTGAAACATGTAAGTCAAATGAGTCAGTTCCTTCTAACTTGTTTATAACTCTGAAAAGATGGTTGTGCCTCTGGTTGTTGTCTATGTCCATGTTCAGCTGTGTAATCACCTCCTCTGTTTGGTTCCTTCTCTGTATATTCCGACCATTTACCTCTCCGAAAAGTTTGTTGCAAAAAACGTGAATCTTGTGCTGCTGGTAGTTCCGGAAAATCTCCTGGTTCACTCTCCCATTCCGTCGAGACATCTGAGCATGTGCTTGAGCCGCCATTACATCTCTGACTGTCTTGATCAGCAAACCGAATGCCTCTTTGTCGTCCCTTGTTATTGATTGGACGAGAAAAGGTGGAACCTCCAGCATACTCCTTGATGTCACGATTTAACTTATATTTTTTGTATTTAGCAACTCTTTTTCAAAGTCTAAAAGTTTTCCTTGGATGTCTTGAAGACATTGTTCCATGCGTACAATATCTAATGCATTGGACAGTGTTTCACAGGCAGTAGAAATATCTGCCTTCAGTTTGGCTTGTTTCACTCTATCTCGTTCTATCAAAATACTGACCCATTCAATAGAACCATGGTATAGATAGAACTAAATATGGTATAAATATGTGCTATGTTGCTTTTGATAGTATTCTACTTGGAAGGCGTAAGCCGAAGCGCTAGAGACTATCCAATAAACTTGTGGTGGATCCTGTTTTTTGTCGTAATATTTGGCTTTCTTTATTATTTTTTTAGTTGTACACTACTAACTATGCAAAGCATCCTGACGTATTTGCAAGATTTATGCAGAATAATTAGTAATTTTTCAATAAAAGAAATACCTAAATTTACGAAATACCTATATGAAATCATATATAATGATTATGATATGGGAAATAGTATTTTGAAATTTTACAAGATATTGATAAATTATAAAACAACACCAAAATCCTCATATTGGAATTATATAACAAAAGGATACTCATTACAGCTAACTGAAAAAAATAAATTAAATATTTTATTATCAATAAAACATACATCCTTTACACAATACTGAAAAGTTTTTAATTGGAAATGCTTGCACAGAGCATTCTTAACTCCAGACAGAATTACTAAAATTAATTCTTCCACAAAGGGGATATGTTGGAGGTGGAGCAAATACACAATGCAGATTGGAATCACTTTTTTTTTCAACTGTGTTAAAATTAAGCCATTTTGGAATGGTATTAAAACTTTTTACAAGCTTTATTTAATGAATCATTTAACTTATCTAAAGCTCTAGTATTATTAAATGTGTATGAAGGTCCTAATTTGAATGAGTCAAATATGTATCTGGTATGGGAAATACTTGCAATCTCAAGGAAGTGTATAACAATAAGATGGAATACAAATGCAATACCAACTTTGGAAGACTTCTACAGCCTACTAAAGACCACAGCATTGTTGGAAATTAAATTTAAAGAATTAAGGATTCATCTTAAGTTATTTATTAACAATCTATGGAAAATGTCTTATCATTGATTGACACTTTACAATAGCTGAACAGATAACTTGATTGTTATAGCTGTAAAGTAATTGTATATATTGAGCTCTGTTATATTGTCAGGCTGATGTAAATACTGTACATAGTTATTTAAGATGTTATATACAATTACTATGGAATTTATTCAACTGTATTTGAAAAATAAAAAATAATTGAGAAAAAAAGAATATAAGCACATATCCCAAGCTGTCACCTATAAAGCAGTTATTAAGCTTTCTGGTGATCAGTAGTCTCCAGGAAATAATGTAACGGCACTCCTTCTCTCACCAGAAGAAAAACAGAAGCACTAATCCCAAGATGACTACTGAGATGCAAAATGTGAGGTCTCTAATAACCGGTGGTCTTGCAATAGATGCTTAAAGGTAAGATGAAAAATACTTTATCCTAAACACTGCAGTGTACACTAGAGGAGTTAGATGTGAAAATAGGTAACTTAAGTTTTACCTGTCTAAAAAGTTAAGTTTTAGTGGAGAGTCATTATTTTTAAAACAGCAACATGGATTGAAAGGGGGTGGTCACTTTTGTATTCTGGCACTATGGAATACAGTAGGATGGCCAACAAATGTAAATAGATGAAGGGGAGTGATTTCACAAAATGATAATTTTGTGCTTATTCACACCAGCCAGTAAAAGCAGAGAGGAAATGAGATATATGGTCAAATTAATATAAGGGGCACAACAGTAACCTGGTGGGAGGGTAGGAAACATTTTTGTCTGACTCACAACAGACAGAGCTGTGGTCTGTTTTCAAGTTTTAATATGCAGTTAAAAGCAGAATACAAGTAAAACACAGTGTAAAGAAAACAAATCACAGTATACAAAATAGAAAATGGCAATAAATTAATACAAATACAACAAATGAAAAGCAAACTAACCTTTCTCTCACAGCAAACTGTAGCAGAGTCTGGGCGAGCCTTTCCAGTAAAGCACCAAATAAATAGCCAAGTAATGGGACACTGGAATGGCTGCAGGAGGAGAGCTGTGTATGGGGGACCACATTTGACCATGAGTTTGTGAGGAGGGAGGGGTGGTGATCTCAGACAGCCATGGGTGACACAAACTCTAGCCACACTACTATTTGTAGGTGTAGTAGATTGAGGAAGCATATATATGAAAATGTTTTGAAGATGCATATGAAGTTGCCTTATAACGTCATTGCTAGACTCTGTTTTGTCTTTCTCTTTATTGCATTCAGTTAATAGTTTAGTTTTAATTGTTTATTTTAATTATTAAATCTTCATGGTCTGTGGAAGGGCTGGGCATACAGTAGTGTCATGGCTACATTAAAATCAACATCTGTATCTGATTGTGTGCTCTGACCTTTGCATGTCATGGAACTAGACAGTGATTTATGCAGGGCAGCATGCAGAGCAATTGTCAAGCCTGCTGGACTGTGCATATTTGACTTTGTAAATACCATACATATCTAGCTCTTTCCCAGTATAAGCAAATTATATTTTCTTAATACCATTTGTAAGAGGTCGGTACATACCTCTCAACTGTCCAGATTTTTGCCTCATTTTTTTGGTCTGTTCTTTATAAAATTGATTGCATTCTGGTAAATCACTGAGGGTTGAAATCACTAAATAATGACATAAATTTGAGTTTCAGACTTCATATCCTTCAGAAAATGCATGCTAACACAAATCCTGTTTTTCTAGAAACTTTCTGAGTTTATAAGAGCGATATTTGACATCTGTCCCTATTTTTGGATATTTTCTTTGACCCCCACTATTTTGGGCTTTGTCCAGATTTCTTGTCATCAGAGGGTGAGAGGTATGGATGTATCTACATTTTCACTAAGAAGATACAAATAAAATAAAGCATCATTAAAAGACTTAAGTTCCCTAATACAAATACCAAAAAAAATCAATTTAGAAGGAAACACTTAAGACTGTTTGCCTGGATGTATGGAAATATTTTACCAGTATTAAAACTTTTCTCATATTAATCTTTTCTGCTCCAGACCATTCTTTGTTTTCTGCTTTATCAGTATAAGAGGTCTGTTGCTTGCTTTCATGGCTGCATTTGTACAAGGTCAGAGTTCATCACTCTCTAGAGGATGAAACTGCGTTGTAGCTAGTCGGATAATTTTTTTCATTAAAATTTTGCAGACTCTGCGAATGACTTGTGAATTATTGATTTTTTATAGGAGATACTGCCAGTTTTCCATGAGTCCTAAGCCATTCCTAAAAGGTTTTGTTAGCTGGTTACCAGGAAAAGAAAATATTTGTGATTTCACATTAACCACAGTCCTGCTTACAGAAAGGGGTTTACTTGGCCTCTTGACTGTGAATGAAATGACCTGTGCTTAGGACGGGGGGGGGGTTCATCTGTCATAAAACATTATGACAGTTTGTCAAGTTGAGTACTAGAAGGATTTATTAACATATGTTGAGTTTGACATGTGAATAAAATGAGGAGTTGTCTAAAGCATAGACCAAAAACATGCACATAGAGAAAAATAATCTTTTTTTCTGAGGAGGTAGAGGCCAGTTAACTTTCATAATCTAGCTAACTAGTACAATGCAAGCTGGACTGGAATTAGATCATCATCACCCTCCCCCCTTTTTTTCTGATTTCATACATGGGGTCTGCTGTTGCTTGTTGTCAGCTGTTGACATCTCTCTCGATTCAATGCAGTTAACTTTATTTTTATAAAAGAAAATTATATTTTAGTTTTATACAAGCTCAAAGTTTGATATACATTCAGTTGTTTATATAAATAAAACACTGTTGTTCTGGTTATATTTTGTGTTTAATATTTTGTTTGTTCTTCAATTTGAGTTTGAATGTTGGTATCCCACAATTCCATTGAAGTAGGCAGGTAATTATATATGTAAATGTTATGTTAATTAGCGTACCGATTTTTGGCCAGTTGCACCTATCTTTCATGGGACTTTGTCCAGATTTCCGATGTTTCTAGGTTGAGAAGTATGATCAAGTCAGAGAAATGAGGGAGCATGGAAGAATGGCTGGCTAATAACTGAGTGTGAATGAAGATTTCCAGTAGCAGAGGGATTGCACTTTTACCTAACAAGAGCAGTCTTGACAACTGGTCTCTCAGGCAATAAATTATATGGAAATGATATGGCAATCATGCTGGTTATTTGAGAATGTACTTCCATTTACCAGATGGTCTATCCCAACTCAGCAGTATCCATTTACAAAAGTGATGTATGAAGTTGACTATACAATCAATGAGAAATTAATGACAAATGGGAAAGAAAGTGAAGTCTTTATGCAGGATTCACAGACACAATACAAATTACACAGAAAAGTACACAAAAGGTCAGAGGTAACAGAGCATTAGCACTGCAGATGTAATATGTCACTGAGCACCAAACAGGAAGAAAATAGGTGTAAAACCCCTACTTTAGTCAGACCAATGTTCATATTAGTTAGCAGATAAAAAACATACAAGACTTGTCCGATATGTCTGGAATCATATCTATACATGCACATATACTACACAGCATTAACAGTAACACAAACACTACTCGGAGGCAGTTATGTTGTGTGCCAGTATTATTATATATTACAATGCAATGACAGAGTTTCATTAGCAAGTCATTGTGCAGCTACAGAGACACAGCAGTAGTCTCTAACACACACACACACACACACACACACACACACACACACACACACACACACACACACACACACACACACACACACACATATGCATGCATCAGACTCCTCCAAACAAGAAATGTTTGGAGGCTGGATTGTGGGGTGTAAGTTACTATTCAGGAACAGGAAGATTCAATAACTTTCTGAATTGCATAACCTCTGGATTCTGTCATTATGGCAATAAACCCTAGTATAAAGTCTACTGCTTTCATAGTCCTCTTACTCTGCTTCTGCTGGTCCAGTCCCGATATGATAAAGACTGACAGACTTTATTTCTTTTCAATCACCATCAGTTCTACTCCCACTGGCCAGTACTTCACACAGCAGTTACTGTGGCCCAAGCACAGTACTTCAAACATGACTGCACTGAACCACAACTGCCATCTTTCAGCTCTCAAGGTCAACCTTTCCACTTCCATCCTTAGCATATTCCCATCATCTTTTGCTGTTGCACCATATTAAATCTCTTATTCTTTCCCACGTCCATATTTCTGTCTGTGTCTGCAGTAGAGAGGCTGATCCAATTTGCCAGTCTCCTCAGATATATCTGAAAGAAACACACTAGATAGTACTAGACACAAGCCCAACCCCCTGTGATAGTCAGCTAGTTACACAGTAACAAAAAACACAAACTGGTAAAAAACAAAAAAGGTGAGCGGACTTGTAGAACTAACTCCTTTATTGGTAAGCACTTTCGTTGGCATAAAATAAGCCAACTTCTTCAGACCATAAAAGTACATGCAACCATATAAAAAAGAGAATTATTTTTATACATTGTGCTCTTCCAATCAAGCAATCAATTAATTAAGTAAAAATCACTCAATTGTTTAAATTAAAGGCACAAATAACGATTTTCTTGCTGAACCCAAAAAGTTTGTCTTACATAAATTTACCTAGATTGGTAAATATTAATCATTAACCACAATTCTAATTCAATATTAAAAATGTCAACTATTCATCCTTATAAAAATATGATATTTACTTTAAAATTAATAAAACTTTAACCCTTATATGTAAAATATTTACCTATTAAAATCCAATGAATCTATTCATTCAGTACAGCCTGTTATGTTTATCTAGCCAAAGCTTTTATTTTAAGTAAACATTGATTAGACAAATACTCATTTAATCCAGGCATAATATATGCCATAGTACGAATCTACCACACCAATTCTGTTTCCTCCAGTTGCATGGGCCTCCCCTAATGTTACGATCTACCTTTTGCAAGATAAAAAAGCTGAACCTATGGTCAGGGTATTCTATAATATGCCTTGCTAGGGCATTTGTGCTAATCCATCTATCAATACTGTATTGATGCTCGTATATTCTTTGCTTAAATTTACGTTCTGTTTTGTGTAATAACCTTCACATTGGTTACAGACAGCCCCGCATACTACCCCTTGGGAATCACAAGTGTGTTTACCCCAAATTTGGTAGGTCTTGTTTCTTATATTAACCTTGTTGGTTTCCTTAATATGTTTACATTGGGCGCACCTCCCACATTTAACCATACCAGTTTGGCCTCTCAATACTCTTTTTGGTCTCTCCACTAAATTTTTCAAATTAGAGCCTCTTCTATATGTTATAGACGGTGTTGTGTTCAACCTTTTAAACAATTCATTGTCCTGTTGTATAAGAGACCAATTTTTACAAATAATTTCCTTGATGCTTCCTGCATCGAGAGAATAAGTTGTTAAAAAACTACTTACTACATTCAAACCTTTTTCTTTCCTCTCGGAAATGTTGTCAATTCTCACGCCTAACGGGGTTAAATGGTCTTGTCTGTCTTGTACCAAAGGTTGAAAATATCCTATTAATATTTTATTACATACCTCCTCCATCACTTGGTCGAGTAGGGGTAAGGGGTATGCTCTTTTCAAGAACATTGACTTAAGGAGATCACATTCCTCTAGAAAGTCATCAAATTTAGAGACCATCCTCGCTGCTCTTACTATCTGCCTCTTAACCACTGCCCTTTTCTGATGGAGGGGGTGGCAACTTGTAAAATGTAAGAATGCATTAGAATATGTGGGTTTCCGATGTATAGTGGACCTGAATTGCCCATTGTTGTAATCCTTACTAAGGTGGATATCCAAAAAATTAACCTCATTTTGGCCCACTTGATATGTGAACTCCAAAAATGATGCAAATCAAGTCATTTCAGATATAAACCCACTAATCATATCCACCGGTCTCTTCCACAAAAAGAACATGTCATCCTGGTACCTTGTGTACCAGGCCACATGTTCTTTGTATGTTGCACAACTGAATAGGAAAGACCTTTCCCAATATGCCAAAACACTACTGGTAAAGCTACTCCCACACGGGGAGCCCACTGCAATACCACTTTTTTTTTTTTGGAGAAACAATTTATCTGAAAAAATAATATAGTTGTTCTCTAGTATTATTTCAAGGAGAACTTCCATCAAGTTAATAACTTCATGTTCCAAACCTCTTAAATGAAGGAACTCCCTAACCCATTCTATTCCTATTTGATGTGGAATAGAGGTATAGAGATCCTTAATGTCTACTGTTAAAAAGGTATGATGTTTATTGAACTCCAGTGCATTAATGTTTTCCAAAAAATGCCAAGAATCTCGGCATACTTGTGCCTCTGATCTTACAAATGGTTTTAACTTGGAGTCTATTAACTTGGCACAAGCATATGTCACTGAACCCCTACCGTCCACTATAGGTCTAAATGGTGGACTATTGATGTCTATGTGTATTTTGGGGGATCCAAACAAAGATGGAACTACTTGGGCTGGCATAGTCATAACCTGGTACAAATCCACATCAATGCTCCCTTTTAAAAAAAAGATCACTCCACATGCCATTGATTTTGTTATATGCCCCATTAAGCTCATTCTGGCTTGCACCCACATAAACATCACTATCTAAAAGGCTGAACATTCTTGTTTCATAGACCTGTTGGTCCAAAAACACCAACTCCCCTCCCTTGTCGGGTTTCATAACCCTCACATTACATACATTTAGCAGTTTGAGAATGTCCCGTTCATATTCATTAATATTTCTATTTTTATTACAACTTATCACTCTACAATCAAGTGCATGCCTTATATCTATTTCACAAATTTTCTCAAACATAGCCAAAGACGTTTGGAGGGGTGGATTAAGCAGACTTGAAACTCTTAAACTATTGATAAGACCATAGCTTTGCCCTAATTCACAAGTCAAATTAAGTTTACCGACAAACATTTTCAAGTCTATAACAATTCTGACTAAGTCAGCTCTATGGTCCGGAACAAAGGTCAGCCCTTTAGCAAACAAATTAGCCATTTTCTCATCCACTTCCAATGAGCTAAAGTTAAAAATGTGGAAGTCTCCTTCTGTATTCACCACAACTTTTGGTATGCAATGGGCTACCTCCTCCTTCTGTTTTGGCGCCTCCTTTGTGGAGCTGGTTTCCTGTTCTGCCTTGGTTGTGCTGTTTGTTGTTGGCCAGTGTGGGTACTCTGAAAACCCTGCTGAACATTGTCTCCTATTTGGTCGTACATGTTGTCATGTGTATTATAGCCCCCCCCCCAAACTTGGTTGTCGCCTTGAGCCATTCTGCTGTTGTTGATTATGAATGCGCTCACTTCGGCGTACTTCTGCTGTTTGGGGGATGATTATATCATCCTCATTTTCCAAGACAATGTCTCCACCCATAGAACTTAAACTAGGTGGTCTTTCTTGGACCTCCATTGTATCAGATACTAAAGGTGGTGGGGTAAGCTATAGATTTGGCATAAGCATTCAAATCTCTATTAATCTTTTTTCTTTTAATCTGAATACTTTTAGAAATATTAGCATCAATACTGGTAAAAATTCTGAAGTATTCATATCTGTAATGATCAAAATCTGGTGCATTTTTAATGGTTTGCTCCAACAGTTCCAAATCTACTTTTAGATTGGATATCTGTGTAAGATAATGTTTTATCAATGTCTCTAGAAACTCTAGCCCCTGGCGGTTAAATAAAGCTACAAGTTCGAGATGAAATGATGATTTATTTACTAAACCGTCAGGGTAACGCCACTGGTGTAACCCTTTCGGCACAATGCTCTTATTAACACACTCTTGCAGATAGGACACTTCGAGTTGGTATTTCCTACATTTAAATAATTTTGCATCAAACTCATTCAAGTGTCCAACCATAGAGTTCCTATTATTAAGTGTTTAACCAGAAATTCCAGAAACATTGTTGTTAACAAAAAAGTTATTGTTGTTCAAGTACATACCCATAGAAGGGATGTTGTTTTGTCCTAGATTGAATAACTCTTGGTTGAATACTTGTGGTCGGATTACCAGGACCTCCGTTGTTGTGAAACATAGTCTCAGGTTGCATAGATCCCACCACTTGTGTTAGCGATGAACACTGTGGTTGCCCAGTGGGAATTGACGACAACGGTGTATTCCCACCTGCTATTCTGGAAGCTCCTGTGTTGTTAGCGGCTTCTACACGCTGTGTAAGTGTGTTTACTTGGTTCAGCAATTGGTGCACAAAAGCTGTTAGATCGCCCATGGTATTCACCTCTGAGGCTCCTCTTGGTGAAGCGGAAACTTCTTCTTCTTGTGTAAAAAGAGGTTGGGAGTCTGTTCCAATACCGCTCACCATAAATAAACTTGCACAGTAACAGAAAACACAAACTGGTAAAAAACAAAAAAGGTGAGCGGACTTGTAGAACTAACTCCTTTATTGGTAAGCGCTTTCGTTGGCATAAAATAAGCCAACCTCTTCAGACCAAAACAGAACGTAAATTTAAGCAAAGAATATATGAGCATCAATACAGTATTGATAGACAGATTAGCACAAATGCCCTAGCAAGGCATATTATAGAATACCCTGACCATAAGTTCAGCTTTTTTATCTTGCAAAAGGTAGATAGTAACATTAGGGGAGGCCCATGGCAACTTAGACTGGAGGAAACAGAACTAGCATGGCAGATTCGTACTATGGCATATATTATGCCTGAACCTCAATGAAAATGAAAAAAGACTGGATACAAACACTGGAGGAATCAGAACACTCTCAACGGAGTAGCTGTTGTTAGCTGACTTTTATTAGTTAAAAGCTGAAGTGCGATTAATAACATACACTTTACAGGCATTAACGAAATGTGTTCCATCCAGTGTATACTGAGGCTTAAGAACTTAGAGAGATAGTACACTGACCTAGTGGTTACTACGGTCAAGAACTTAGAGATACATTACATTACATTCTTCCTGAATAGCTACCTAGCCACAAGCCTGCGGCATTTTATTGAAACAATTAATTAAAACAATTTATTAAAACAATTTATTAAAACAATTCACTAAAACAATTTATTAAAACATTTCATTAAAACTTTTTACTAAAACATCTCATTAAACCATCTATTATAACTACTATTAAAACTACTAATATAAACGCTATTTTGGATTTTTACCCACTCACTACTCATTATCTGTACATATTTGAGAAAGTGTACTTCTCTTTGATAGTCTCTTTATAAGTTACCCAGTTGCTAGTTTATGGTACTTTACTAAAATTGTGACTAAAATTGTTATTATAACTGTCACTTTAGGCTGTCACTCACTCAGCATCCCTTACTTGTACTTGCTTCAACTTTCAACCTTTTGCACACCCTGTTTATACCCTTTATTATACCCTTCATTATACTACAAACTTCAGCACATACTGAGTTCTATTATTAATCTCACTACGAGCACTACTCGTGGGTTTAGATGCCTAGTTGGTTGGGTAATTGACACTGGACCAGTCGAATTCCAAGTGTTAGTACCCTGGTTACAGCTAAAGAACTACAGGAACTAACAACAAATCATGTTATACATTACTTTACTGGCTTTTCCTGCTTTCACTTCTACGCACGTGCTTGTCTTACCGTTACAACAGTATAACTTTATTATACAGTTGAGCTCGTTAACTTATTACCACTTGTCATATACAGGTGGTAGGTATTTAGATGCCCCAGGAACAGGCAGTTTTTGGTATTACCGTTAACATCACGATTTCTATTTCACTCAGTTTTTATTTGTTCACGTGTTAGTACAAAGTGACGAGTTAACAACTTGGTTAGGGTCTATACATGAATATTGACATTTTTTGTATATCTGCATATTCACCCCACTTACATCTTTCACATATATACACTTCTCAAAAAATCAGTCCAATTGTAGCACTTGAGAATCAGTAACCTAATGAAAGAGGCATGCCCTCCATAGGTATTAACAGGTATTGTAAGTGTAACTTTAACACAAGTAAATCACAGGTTAAACAGATTTTTTTACATTTTACTTTTAACCTGTCATTTGAAAAGTTTTTAACATTTTTAATAATTTTAAAGTGGTTTTATCGGTGGTGTTTCGATGTTTGAGCACAACACTTGTGAAGGTTCGGTTCAGTTTTTTATTTCAACAGACTGGACCGGTTATTCTTGCTTTCTTGCTAGCAGCTTATTATGAGTTTCACAGGTGTACTTAATTGAACGAACATGTGTTAATTGACGTGTGCTTAAATGTAAAGTCTTTGAGTGTTTCACTGTTTTTGCTTTGAAGAAGTTCAGTACAAACTTGTCGAAAAGTGTATGTTATTAATCGCACTTCAGCTTTTAACTAATAAAAGTCAGCTAACAACAGCTACTCCGTTGAGAGTGTTCTGATTCCTCCAGTGTTTGTATATATTATGCCTGGATTAAATGAGTATTTGTCTATTAAATGTTTACTTAAAATAAAAGCTTTGGCTAGATAAACATAACAGGCTGTACTGAATGAATAGATTCATTGGATTTTAATAGGTAAGTCTTTTATATATATAAGGGTTAAAGGTTTATTAATTTTAAAGTAAATATCATATTTTTATAAGGATGAATAGTTGACTTTTAATATTGAATTAGAATTGTGGTTAATGATTAATATTTACCGAGCTAGGTAAATTTATGTAAGACAAACATTTTGGGTTCAGCAAGAAAATGGTTATTTGTGCCTTTAATTTAAACAATTGAGTGATTTTTACTTAATTAATTGATTGCTTGATTGGAAGAGCACAATGTATAAAAAGCATTCTCTTTTTTATATGGTTGCATGTACTTTTATGGTCTAAAGAAGTTGGCTTATTTTATGCCAACGAAAGCACTTACCAATAAAGGAGTTAGTTCTACAAGTCCGCTCACCTTTTTTATTATATTCAGCTAGTTACATCACTTATTGTCAGTCTCAGTTCAACCCTCACTGTCTTACTTTCAGCCATGTTACTGTCCTGTTCTTCCACCTCTTTCTTTGTCCTCCCTCTAGATTGTGTACTTCTAGCAGTGATCTTTACAATTAGTTTAAAGGCCATGGTGAAACCCAAGTATACTATACTATACTATACTTAATGTACCTGAACTCTTAGAAGGCTGTCCTCTGACCTAGTAATAAAACTGAATTAGGTTCAGATATCAGCCCTTTCTGGCCATGAACCATTGTTGCTTGTTGTTGGGTGACTCTCACAAGGTAACTATTCATTCTCTCAACATTCTTTTTGTGACTTTTCTTGGCAGTAATCTCTAACAGGCTGTAGTTTTCTTGATATTACCTTCTCCCACTCTGTGGTGTACAAAGGTGTCACTCTTGCTATATCCCACTCCCTAGACACTTCTGCACTGTACCATGGTCAATCCATCAGGGAATTTGATAGCTTGTTTGATTAAAGATCTCCATCAGGGAATCTGATAGCTTTCTTGCTAGATTCCTGAGGAAACTGGGAACAAAACATCTGGTCCTTCTGTTCTAGCTTCCCTTAGAGCAGCTAATTCACTCTTTACTGGCTCCCTTTTTGGTCCTAGAATCACCATTCCATCCTCTTTGCCCTACCTACTTATAGGCATGGAAGTAGTACAAACCCCATAAACAATACAAGGACATTGCCTGGCTTTGAAAGTGATATAATTTTCTCTTCTTTGAAACACAAGTGTATTGACTAGATACTGACATTTTCTCTGGGTACTTACCCATTTGATGGTTATTATACCAAAAGCTGCTCCAATACTCTGCCAGACTGACAACAGTACACATTTGATAATTTCAACCAAAACTATGCCACTGTTCCAGATTTCTGCACATTCAATTGGATTAGTTAATTAATTACTTGTCAGGATAAAGGAAATATGTCTTAACTGTTGGTGCAACTAGGACTTTAGCATCAGTTTTGGTAACCATGATCTGTTATCAGCCAGATGCTGAGTTGTACTCTATTCGTACCTTAAATTTTTACTTTAAACTTTTGCAAAATTATATTTGTGTAATATGCAAGGTGATACAGTATATAAAGATCATCCATAACTGAAAATTCTTGCCGACCATGAGGTCTTAGCTGTAAATACTTTAGTCGGAGCATTTTTATTTTCCTTTGGGCGTATAAATATTAGTAGTGTTTCTATTCTGATGTTACTTATTTTAGTCATTAAATTTCTCATACAACCTCTTGCAGAAAATATTGGGGTCCAGACCAAGGAAAGTAGGACTGGTTGTAAGAGACATCTGTTACCTTTTCAGTTCATTGGGTGGATTGTTTATGTTGCTGTTACTAAATAATCCATACAGCTTTTTGTGATGTAAGTTCACTACAGTTATTCAGTTTTAAACTGCATACAACTGTCTTACTTAGATTATGGCTCACGTCTTTAATTCTTTCACATTGCAAAGGTTATTCATACCATTCATAGTTATTCAGGGTTACTGATATAAACCAAGAAAGGACACAAAAATCTCAACAGGGAGTATTCATGGCATTCAGATTTCTCAAAAAGGACATGTTTGGCATATTATTGGCATATTATTAACCAGATGGATGCTAATGTTTGCTTAGTGCAGGAGACTCATATGCAAGCTATAAAATGTGGTGAAAATAAATGTGAATGGCTTCCCCATCTTTTTGCAGCTTGCACATTTACCAATAAAAACGGTGTGGCAATACTAATCAAAGTAATTTCCCTTTTGGCATTATCAGTGTTATGTAACAGTTCTATCAGTCCTATCATTGCTAAATCACAAGTAATAATTTTAGTATATATACCATATGGTTGATGATGGTCAGGCCATTTTAAGATATCTTTCTGATGCATTATTATCTTTCAACAACCATGGCTATATATTACCCAGGTAAGGGAACTTGATTTTGGATTCTGAACATAATAGACTAGGGTATGAATCTTCTTTTAACAAAACAGTTTTTGTAAAATCTTTGAGGAAAATATAAATATAATTTATTTGACCATATAAATCCTTGTATCTGGATAGTAAAGACTTTTCTTTTCTCCCCTATAAAATGCATTATTTTAATATAAAAATAGTGGAGCAGATCTGATTTGGAATATAAATGCAAACCACGTTCATTATCAGATAACTCTTCAATACAGCTCTATATTAAACTTCATACTGCCACTAGTCCCAAATCTAACTGGAGGCTCAACCCATGGTTATTAAAATAATGATGCTCACAATGGGATGTTCCAAAACAAAATGTCAGACAGTGTAGTGCAACAAAGGAAGATGGTGTGTTAGTGGTTGACATGATTCTGTAATGGAGTTGAAATCAAACACAAGTAATAATGTATTCAGCTTAGGATAATTACAGACTTGAACATACCCGATGGATTCCAAAACATAACAGCTGTGCTTAATGCAGTTAAATTGCATCAGAGTACTTTGCCAACACTTTTAGGAAAGCACTTGGTGGGGGCCATTTGTGCTGCAGCGAAACTTTTAATATTGATTGCAGTTTAATTAGCAACCCTGCAAATTCTGCAAACATCTATTTAAAAAAATAATTAAATCTGCATTTAATGCATTAGAGCATGTTGAGGTTTTACAAGCCATAACAATGAATGATCTGCCAATGTGTCCCAGAAAGCATCCAGCAAGGCACATAGCCAAGCTAAAGTTAAACCAGCTCTCTGACCAGGAAATCATTGATAAATATAGGTTGGACAGAAAGCTGGTACAGGTAGTGTGCAAGTAGAGTGCACTCCACATGTCTGCAAACAGTTGGCAGGGTAACCCAGTACCAGTAAAAACTAGTAGTGTATTTGAGTCTAGATATACTGGCCTCTAGGAAATTTGAGTGGCATAATGGGTAATGTAGAAAAGACCCAGACAGCTGTTAGTCACATTCTAGGATAGTTTCTTGGCAGTAATGTGCAGCAGAGTGGATGAATATATCTGGTTCCCAGAAACAGCCAGGGAGCACAGACCTGCCATGGAACAATTCTACACCATTACTAATTTCCCTTATGTCCTCAGTGACTGTGTCCACAACCCCCCAAAAAGTGGTACCTGAAGCTAAACAGTACATTAATAGTAAGGGGGGGGGGGTCCATCGCTCAACTGTCAGGCTGTGTGCTCTGCAGATGGTCTCATTACTAAATATAATGGCAACACACCCTGGTAGCATGATGCAGCAGTTTGGAAGGAAAGTAGTCTGAGGGCCATCTTCCAACATGGTGAAATACCCAAGAAGCAACTACAATGGTAAGTACAGAACCATAGTTATAATGTAGGAAGAATCCATGCTTTCCCACGTTAAGCAGGTGGAATAAATATGCATGTTGGCCTATTAATAACAGGTGACTGAGGTTATTCAGAGGGGCCTTGGCTAATGACATCATACAGTGCCCCATCAACAGCTGCTGAGGATTCACACAACAAAGCACATGTGACATAGAACACCTGTGAGCACGTGTTTGGTATTCTCAAAGCAAGATTCAGATGTCTTGACACATCCAGGTGTGCACTCCAATATACACCTGAAAAGGCTTTAAAGATGGTTACCATGTGTTCCATGCTGCACAACATAATAACAGCAAAACAACATGGCCTGACAGAAGCAGGAGTGGATGACCTACCCAAGTACCTCTGATGTCTTTTGTGGAGCTATCAGAGACAACTTAAAGTGATGAAGAGGACACAAGAGTGAGAAGAAATGGACATGGGCAACAGAGGCTGTGACCATGTTTAATAGCTCAGGAAACACAGCATTATCTGATTCACAACATTGGGCATGACAAGCCATACATTCAGAAGTACACAGACAAAACAATGATGTTCACAATGCTGCCCCAGCACTAAACATAGCTACTGAAACAGGTCCAGTAGTTGTCCATAATGAACATTGTACATACCCTAAACACAATACACACATGCAATACACTTGTATGAGCAGTAGGAATGAACATAGCTGGATGCCTATAGTAGAACATGGATAGCAGGCCAGAGCAATGCAAGGTACATCACCAAAGGCAACCACACTGTCACATATGTGTCACACTGGTGATGTACACAACAGGAGGAGGTGCTACCCTGTTTGTATGCCAACAGACAAACAATTGATGTTGGAATCCACCTGCATAACTTACATTAAATTAAACAAAGTACTACTGTGTCTTTGACAGAAATTGATTGAATCCATATAGCCTATATTCAGGTATAGTGCCAAAATACTGACATCCATCACACATGTTATATGTATAAGTAAAATTGTATTGCAACACAGTATGCAAAAACATCAACTACAATAATGACAACATGCTGAGTAATGACAACAAATCCACAAAAGTAACATAATATCTACAAAATGTATGAAACATGACAGCCTTGCAACATCACACCTAGGCAGCACACTAATGCATATGGAAGTACAATAAGACAAATGAGCATGACTACTAAATATGTGTAAATCAAAACAAATACCAAGACCAAGCAGTAAACATTAGCCATGGAACATGCAGCATATTGTTAAGGCTACATAGCTATACAGTTGTGTGTGCAAACATGTACATATGGAAATCCACACAAGAGAGTTAATGTTCAGCATGGAATATCAACGTCATGGATGGAAATGGATGTGCATGTATAGCTGTGTGTGACAATTGTGCATTACCATAGTAATTAAGCCACAGTTGCCACTGGTATGTAATATGAAGTATACCTGTACATGCCATAATGAAGGACAACTATAAAATGTCACCTAATATGTCAGTGTTGAATAAATGACATGTAATGCTGATGATACATACAAATGTTTGTTATATGTCAAGTAGTATTACATGTTAAAATGTATGCATGCTGAGTTTATGTAACAATCAATATTAAATCATGATAATAACAGGTATGAATAATATACACAACATTATTACAATTGTTAGTGTAAGATAAATGATCATAGAAACTCTGTGGCATCAGACATTTGAGGAACCCCCTTCAGATGTATTACTCTGTGGTCAGCACAGCCGTGATCATTGCAACAGGATTTTCATGACACAAGAGAACACACAATGGATAAACCGCCAGTGTAACTCTAATGCAGTCTAGGGCACCCATGCTTATTGGTCTTGGTTGCCCCTACCACATCCAGAAACACTTTGCCCATGGTGTGTTTTACAGATGAGTTGGATGTGGTGACATCTACAGTATGGCACATGATGTGGGTAGGAGTACTACTGTGATGTGTCTGTCTGGACATCATTGCTGATGTCTGATAGGCATGACTACCAGCAGATGTGCTTGCACAGAGATTGACATGCAAGGGGCATGAGTGGGGCTACTGAGAGGGGGTAGACTCTGCTCACTGGTGTTAATCTGCTCATTATGGTCAAGGCACATAATACTGGTTTGTACTATGACACTGCTCTAAAAGCACCATAACAAAGCTTTCCACAGAGTGTGCAACAGATATCATTATTTCATGTTGCAACAGATACCATGCTTTCATGTTATGTGGCCAGTGCTGCCATGACCTCACCATGTCCATGCTCCTCACCTTCATGTAACACATGCAGCTAGTATGCTAAATGATCTGTAGCATGGACGAGTACACACAGTCACTTCCATGATGTCATCAGGAATGTGCATGTGCCTGTAACAGTAAGCATACACTGTGTGACACTTGTTCATGCACATTTGCTACACTCCCATGTGAAGTCTGAGGGACATTATGAGTCCTTTGTGGGGAAAAATCAACAACACTTCCAGACTCAACATGGGACAGCAGGTCATGGTCATCATCACATGCATTATCTGATGGCCCCACATCACCAGAATGCATGGTTACATTATCACCCATGATCCAAGGCTGGACCATGAAACACATGACTATATGTGTGCCATGCTGCACAACTTAATATTAGCAAAACACCATGACCTGGCAGAAGCATGTGTGGGTGACCCACCCCAAGAATCTCTGATGTCTGGTGTGAAGCTAACAGAAACAACACAAAATGATGAGGAGGACACAAGTGTGAGAAGAAATAGGCATGGGCAACAGAGGCTGTGGCCATATGTACATGGCAGCATCTGCCACCAGTGGGGAGAGGCAGACCCCCCACACAATGAACCTAGTGCAGAGCTCCTTGTGTCACTGCCCATATTATCATACCGAGGCACATCACATCCCTCCTCAGGATCAGTGGAAGGGCTACTAGAGGAGGCATGTAGTGGACATGCTGAAAATAAATATAGATAATACACATGGTATACTGGTACATAAATGAAAGAAAACAATAATACCAACATTCATGAAGAAACATCTACATGCAATTAATAATACTGTAGATCCTGACCTACTGGGTCAATGTCACTGTGGCTGTAACATAGGACCTATAGTGCAGACAACAAACAGTTCAATCATGTAGCAGACAAATATGAGTTTGAGTATAACAACAAAGATACAGGAATACATACCTACATGTCTCCTTGGTTATAATAGAACATAAGCATCAGTTAACCACACAATAAAGGCTGACAGCTTGCAGATCTTAGCAATGGACATTGCTCTCCTTACATCCCTACAGAGACACATACCTGATAAGTGATGTACTTCAGACAATGGCCCTATACAATGCAACATGACATTATTAAAAAGAACAGAAGTGTAGTAACGTATATAACAGCACATCATATATAGTAAATAATGTACCAGGTGTCAACTCATTGTATGTGATTATGTCTCCTCTATGTAATTTCACATTTGTAGATTATAGCAGAATATATATAATATGTAAGTACAATGCCATTAGCAGACATGTGATAATGATTGGTATATATCCAAACACAAACCAAGTCACAGCTAGTATAAAAGGGCCGCTGGATAAAAATATTGTAGATAAACTCTTCAAAAGCATCCAACAGACCAACTGACAGCAGAACAGCTATATAAAAAAGCAGTAGTTCATTGAGTGAGCACTTTCATAGTGTAGACACACTACTTCATCAGACCTAAAATACAACTAGCAATCCCTCAATAAATAGCAGCATTCAAAAGACAGCAGCACCAATCATATTGCCCTATTCATTAAGCAACAAGTCTAAAAGAAAGTGTGAATAAAAAACAGAAAATATATACATGTATATAATACTGCTTTATAACTAAAGCTCAGATCTATAATATGTACATATAAAACAGACGTTGCATATAATAAAATATAAAAAATCTGAAAAGGCACAACGTGAAAAAACATATAAAAACATATATAAAGCAATACCTCATTTAAACAGTGGTCTACACTTTAAAAAGGGTTTTAGAGGTACCCTATCATTTAACTCCCTTCCTCTGTCTGCTCTCAACCTAATAATCTACCTACTTTCAGAAATTATTTCGGTGGAATTCACAATATCACCCTCCTCTCTCATTCTTGTTAACCCTCTCAACAACAAGGAACCTAAATGTATGTGATGCATCAGTTTTGCACACATGCTTAGCTAGAGCATTAGTCTGGTCACCATTCCTAAATTTAAAGTGATGTTCCCTAATTCTAAATCTAGGCTTCTGGTTATCTTCCCAATGTAGAAGGATGAGCAGGAATTGCAAATAGCCAAATAAACTGCATCATGGCTATTGCAATCTGCTCTAACATTAAAAGAAAATTCAGAACCCAAATCAGGATGCAAAAACGCATTTCTGGGATCAATAAACCTGCAATGATTACAGCTGTAACAAGGAAAAGCACCTTTCTTGTCATTTATGAGATTCATTCTGTTACCACTGCTTTAATAACATAGAAGTCTCTTCAACAACTTCTTATTTTTGAAAAGAAAACTGGGTTTATTCCCCACAATACCCCATATCTCTTCCTTCTGCATCAAAATGTCTAGTGCAAACAGCTATGCTAATTTAGACATGGCTACCTGGAGAGCAAATATATTTTATCTGGTGATAGTTGTGAACAGATCATTTTTTTATAGATGTTTCGTTGATGATTTGTTTTTATTGCGGAAGGGGAGTATTACTGATTTAAAAGTTTTCTGTGAGAAAATCAATAAGACCTGTAGCTTTCTGAGATTTGAAGAAACGTACTCAAATGTGGAGGTTACTTTCCTTGACATCAGTATATACAGGAACATAGATGGTTACCTATCTACCAGAATGTATAGGAAAGACTGCCATAGAAACAATTTACTTCACAGGAGCAGTATGCACCCTAACCACATGTTTAGGAAAGTGGTGAAGGGTCAAACTTTGAGAGCTTCTAGGTTGACTTCTGAGGATGAGGTGTTTAAGGGAGAGTTGCCATACCTTCAGAAAAGGTTTTTAGTGAGGGGCTATACAGATCCCACCACTCAGAGTATTTTTGTTTAACACTGCCAAGTTAAAGGAAGATGTGGATAAACCTTATGTTTCTAGTCAAAGAGTTTCACATGTGACTAAGAGTATCAATAAGAATAAGATGACCAAGAACTATGTACGGGTACGGACACAATTTTCGAGTGATGTACATCTAGTCACTGATGTTATTAGAAAGTATTGGCCCATTTTGATGCAGAATGAAGAGATATGGGATATTGTGGGGGATAAAACCAGTTTTCGTTTCAAAAATAAGAAGTCGTTGATTTGGCATGCAACAATAAATTCTATTTAGACATTTCCTGCCCTTCTACCTAACCTAGATTTTGATGTATGTGATGAACAGGAAGTGTGGTGTAGTTGTCCATTAAGAGCAGCTATGTGGTCCATTAAAATATCCTAGACTCTGAGCTATGAAATGCTACAGTTGTTTTTTTTTTTTTTGTGACCAGTGTACTGACATGCAGTCAGGCTTGCATATCTTGGTTTATAAATGCACAGCATATAGGGAATTTTGGACTGCAGTTTAACCATCGGGTAATGTGAAAGCCCTGATCCATGTTTTTACTCCTTCCACCACAGTTATATCTTTCATTGCATTTACTCTATGTAATGATAGCCAAGATGGTTTAGCTAAGTAGGTGTCAGGATTATGAAGTGAACATAGTTGAGAGTCACAGGTTTGAATCTCAAGCCTTCCAATCTGTGTTCTGTAGTCTTCCAATGTATAAAATATTGTGTGACACAGCAATAAACAACTCTGCTGAATCTGTAATGATATTCAATTTAAAAGCTAGAGCCCATGTGCTGCTCACTGTGTTTCGCTGCTATTTTATACAAAGCTAGCCATTGCTTTATACCTTTTGCAGGTGATGAAGACAGAGCAAGGAACATTGTACATCAAGTGGATGCACAGGCTGGAGGAGCAATGGAGGGAGAGTGGTATGTGTTAAGCATTTTTTACCTAGAACTGATCCTAACATTGTTAGAAGAGTGGCTTTGGTTTGCAGCTGCAAGCATGGTACTAGTAATACAAAGCGATCCAGCACGCTTCCGCAAGGTAACTGTAATAATCATAAATTTACTGCACTTACCAGTATAAATTTCATAAAAATGCTTACATGTGAGTTAGGAGCAGGGCATATTTGTGGAAGATAATGTTTTTCATTGTATGTCACAGCCTAGATGACAGACAGTTCTATGTAACTGTTATAGTGCATTTGTTTGTGAGTTTTTGCATATAAGTTAATTGTGTTCTTACTGCTTTTTGCATGGCAGGTAGTACTCAGTGATTGTTTTGGTGTGCATAGCCTGCCTGTTAGCAAGCTATGTCTGACATGTAATTTAGTTCGACATGGCTAGTGCTTCTACCTACAAAACCGTTGATGCTTTGGCTACAACACACTTGTATCTTGTGTTTAGGAATTGTTGTGCACATAGCCAGTCATGTTCTTTATTTATACCTGCCTGTTACATTACCAGTGATCAGCACTAAAAATGTATGTAGGCCATTATACATTAGTTAACAAACAGTAATGTATGTACGACATAACCAAATACTTTATATGTCACATGCTGCCACTGTGCTTATGATTGTCCAGTTGTTCTAGGGTGTTGTATTGCATTTCATGAAGTTGATGTTGTAGTGTCAGCCAATGACCTTGTTGTATTGCTCATCTTATTTGCATATAGTGTTTATATTTCCCAATGATTTTTCGTCTTACTATATCTTCATGATACTTATAGGTTATTTGGGGCTGTTATCATGACTCATTACATGCACACACACCTGACTTATAGTTGTGAGCAAGTCACATATTCACACTTTGACATAAATGTGCAAGGCAGACATATGACATAAGAAACATGGACCTAATGATAGCCGTCCAAACAGCCTGCTTGTCAACATAGCAAGGTATATGTTAAATATGAATATTCTCTCAGATAATCTGCTTGTCAGTGTAGCAGACTATATGTTGAATGCTATATACTATAGGCTACAGTAGTTGTGTATTATTATCTTTTTCGCAGTGGTCTAGCACTTGTTTTGCAATTTGGTCACATGTCAATGTTGCATGTCCCAGTGTCATGGCTTGCATGTCTTCTGGTCAGGAAATGTCAGGAATTCCACAGATATGCTGTGTAATACATACAATGTAATATACTCAAGTTACCTGCTTACATTCTGTGCTGGATATAGTGGGCCACACATGGGCCTCTTTTGATATCATCCATAAATATAAATACTGGGACACTGGGAATGTGTCATGTGCATGACTAACCACCCACTAGCCAAACTTGTTTTTATTATACACCTTATATATAATCCTTAAAGACCATATCATCTGAGAAGTAGGTTTTAATGACACGTAAAGTATGGTGATATACCTTTTTTCTCATATGCAGGTATCATGTCGAAGGCATATTATTTACTGCCTGTTACATTCTTTATGTGCACATTAGTTTATGTTTCATGACAGCCATGTTTTGCACAGGAATGTGAGGACTGATAGACACGTGGTTTTCATCATTATGGTTTGGATTCATGCCTTACATCACATATGGTGGGAAATTTGACTATGGGCTTACCTTATTTTAATGTCATACTGAATAATTTCCACCTGTGTGTTGTGTCATAGCAGGTATGTTATATAGTCATATAGTTGCAGGAATGCATATCATACTTTTTTCTTGTTATGTATTTCACTTTGACAGAGCATGGGACCCATGGCTGTTCTCCCATCACAAGCCAGAGATAATAAGCACATGCTAGACCACTGCCCGATTACTTAGATCCCAATAATGATGACCATGATGGAAACGATGATGTCAAGAAAAGACCTGGACCTGCACATATCATCATCTCTGCTGCACCATGAGGTAGATGTTGACCACCACCACAAGAAGATGATTTTTGGGACCAGATCAGGGAGCTGATGACTGATGTCTTTTGGACAAAGATGAGGTACCTGATGGGGAATTTCTTCCAGGGAATGATGGGGGCCATGTGAGACTCATTCAACCTCTTAGAGCAAAATACCTGGGCAAAGCATAAAATAGTGGGGGGGGGGGCAAAATAGGGACAGATTTTAAATATTGCTTTTATAAACTTAGACAGTTTCTACTACAGCAGGGTTTGTATTAGCAAACATTTTTCTGAAGGATATGAAGTCTGAAACTCAAACGTATGCGTTATTTAGTGACTTCAATCTTGAGCAATTTGCCAGAAAACCACAAATTTTATGAAGAGCAGAGCAAAAATCTAGACATTCTGCGAAAATCCCAAAAGTTGAGAGGTATGATTCAGGGAAATAGCCTGCTAGATTATTCATGATGCTCATCCCCCATCAGGGTGGGCCCTCGGGAAAGTAAGTATCATCTGTGTGATCCACTTGAGTACTGCTGCCACAATGTTTTTTGCTATATAAACAGTTGTACTACATAGGCACATTTATGCATGCTTAGCATATTGCTGTCATGCTTAGGTAATACACATCCAGTTGTACAATGCAGATTTCATGTGACATTTTGCATTATGTTGCACCTGGAGCATGGGATACATTACCACATTCGACATGCAGTCATTATGCTAAGGTCCATGAAATGCTGCAATTGATGCATACATTACTTCATGTGGGCAGGTGTGGTGCTCCATACTTCTGTGTATGTATGCACTCTTAATTGTTGTTATGCCCAGTACACTGTGGCCCTGTATGTCAAACTTATGAATTTTGCAGTTAACATGCTGCTACTGCTGCAAGAGTTCCATTATATATATATATATATATATATATATATATATATATATATATATATATATATATGTGAGACTGACAGTAACTTTCAACCATTTTCCTCATAGTTCACGCACAACTCAGTCAGATGGGTTTGTTTTATGGGTTGCCATGTCATGTTTGTTCACCAACAGGACATGTGCTTACCCCTGTGCTTTCTATGACACTGTTTTATCATGCTGTTACACTGGCATACTGGCACTGCATGTGGCATATATTGGCAATAATGGTGCCATGTTATATAATCTACTTGTGGCTGTTATATATGAGCAGTTCTCCTTCATTTAATGCATAGACCACTACTTTATCCTTTTGTGTCTACACCACAGGAGTGCTGCTTTATATAGCAACATTCCAGTATGCCTTCTTTGGCCTCTGTTATATTTCCACACGCATTGCTTATTCACATACATGCCCATATTCTGGCAACTAGCGAACATATGCATTGCTATATGTACATGTTTCTGCTCATATTCTGATCAATACAGCAACACCATTGTACCTTGGGGCTGTAAACAGTAATTTCATCCATTTTCATGTGGTGTACTGTTGTTCACAGGACTGTCCTTTGCTCAGTTGTACCTATGGTCAATGAAATATATATCACTAAGGAGCTTTTTCCACATTTTGTTGTGCGTTGGCATGACAATATATATGTGTATATCATAATAATTCTTAGCTTGTGTACCTATGCCTCTTGCTGTTTGATAGTTGCATATTCCGGAGTGTGTGTGATTTGTTCACGGCCATATTTAGTGCTGTCAGCAATGCTGTCTGCCCATGTGACATACATTTGCCATTTGCTTCAATGTAACTTGGATGAACTTCAACACCACCCTATGTGGTGTACACATGCATTTTTAATGTGTCCTCTTACACAGAGTTGTCCTGCCTAATTGTTTGCCTACTTTGCCTTGTTGTCATGTCCTCCTTGATGTGGGAACATGTTGTCCACCTCCTTTCCTCCTTTGTAGATTTGGCATATATCTTGCAAGTATGCATGCTATTCATTAACTTTCCTTTGCATTATCATCCATGATCATCTTGCTGTATTGTTAGAATGCCAGCCTGTTGCATGTCTTTGGTCATTATACACATGCAGGACATATGCACACAATTTGCCTGCTATTGCTTGATTTACATCATTGTGTCTGTTATACTTATGTGTTACATATTATCTGGAGTAATATATCATACTTCATGTGCACAGCCTGACATTCCTTACATAGACTTAATCGTGAATGTCCTAATATTTATTGTTCCATGTCATTGGTGTGTATGTGTATTACACTGATTTCTGATTGGTGTCTGTTAGGCCAATAAAGGCCACGCATATACATCAGCACCTCTGTGTTGCCACTGACATGACATATGTCTGAGACATATGCATTCCATTTCATGCAAGTTTGGGTTATGTACGCCTACTTATTGCTTTGCTATAGTACTACACTTTGGCACTGTGCTTGGTTGTTTGCCTTTCACTTGTATGATCAGAGGTTGTATTCTGTCCTTTGCTGATCTTCTCCAGCATTTCTTTGACTGACATTGGAACTGCTGGCAGATTACTTGGATACTGGATTCAATATCCAATGTGCACTGTAATCTATATTTATTCCCCTACATGCATGCACTTAACATCAGTCATACACATTAAGGGATGACTGTCACACAGTTTGCAACATGTCATAACATCATAATGCATAGGTACTTTTGTATTTCTATATTTTACTATGGCTGTTATCATCCCTACCCTGTTTGTCAAATCTCCATTGCCTATGTTGTATAGTGTGCTGTCTGTGTATATTACCTTTCCTTACTGTTTATTTCTGATCTCTATCTGTTGTGTTTTGTGATATTTGTTATATGTGTATACCTGTTGTTTTGCCCTTCTCCTCCTCTTTCCCTGTCTTTTCATTCCCTTCTATTTCCAAAAAAAAAAAAATGGGGCCTATTCCCACCAAAAAAAAAAAAAAAAATGCCCATGACCCCTCTGACTGTCCCTCATATTTTCCAAATTCCAGCAGACCTCTTGTGAATCCCTGTTTTTCACCCATACCCCATCTGTTTTCTTATCTCCCTTTTTCCTTGGGTTTGTGCATCAGTTGTGCTCACCATATATGTCCCACACAATCATTTTTAGATTGTTAGCTAGTATTAGACCTGGCAAAGTGGCCATAATTGCCCTCCACCTTTATAAATTTTCTAATAAGAAATTTTATTGATTCTGTCAGATTCCATATTTTCCAGTGAATGCATTTTATTAGTACATGACTTAAAGAGCCATCTGTACTTATTTGTGAACCTACTGGATGGATTGCTGTAGATATATATTCCTTTAAATGTCCTGCATTCATTGTTTGGGCTTGTATAATTTCTATAGTTTGGTACTGCACATCACAGTTTATGATAGACTTTTCATGATTTAATGATTTGCTGTGACTGCTAGACAGCGCACTGATACTGCTAGCCAATTCTGTTTTGCACTGAGATATTCTAAGTTCACTAAGGCATATGTCCATATTACAGGCTTATCTGCAACTTTTGTGCAGATACTGGTGAAATGCATTGGATTCCACAAACATTATGGAATCCAGGTCACTGTTTAAATTTTATGTTTCTTGATTTTTTGTATACCTCTGTTTACTATCTTCTTTATGTAATGTTATATTGTTTGAACTTTTCTCCTCAGGCCTCTGGTGGAAAGGGGGTAAATAAATAAATAAATACATACATACATACATACATACATACCTGCCTGTAGTATGTATCACATTGCACATGTAACAGTCAGTTTACATGACCATAAGCCCAGTTTTCAACATAGTGGTGAAAATTCAGCTACAGAGCGTACCACATAGAAAGTTTATGTTTATATAATCAGTTATTGTTTAGATGCTTTGTAATGTCTATTTTCCATGTCTTGTGAGGTTAAAAATGTGTTGTGTCATGCAATAGTTAGGTGATTTGTGAGTATTTTGACAAATAATTTTTAGTAATATGTGTGTGTATAGCAAGTATGTATATAATCAGTATAGAATGTTTATTCATTTTAGAGACTAGTGGCAGAGGCCTAAGACAGTCATCTGACCCAGCATGTGCTGACTGTTTGAGACCATAAAACATTACAGATGGGGGTAGTGGTGGTGTCTCACCTCCTTAAACAGTAAATGATGGCAAGGATGATGCAGATTCAGAACAGGACACACACACATTCTACACAGGCAAGCCCTGCAAACGTGGGTGATGGGACAGTGTAAGGGGACACTATTTCTGTAGTACGTAAATCCAGGGGGAGGACTCAGTGGAGGGTGACCACGATGCAGCCTGTTTATAGTCAAGGTACATTTAGAGCACTAAGAGATGGTGCTGGTGTTGAGATGACCATTGATGACCAGCATGACAAGACAGTGAGAGGACATGGAAGAATCTCATAGCACATACTCATACTGCTTCTGTGATCAAATAAACATCTGCAGAAAGAAATTCTTGTCTCATACGACAACCTCATATGTACCATTACTAGGATATCTTCTAACATAGTCATTGTACATGATGGGGATGTTAGACTTGTTGCAATACCACTGAACATATTTGCTCAAGAATTGTAGACAAACTCAAAAACAGTAGGAAGTCAAAGATCTCAAAAAAGGACAATTTTTGAAAATTACTCTAATTTAGATTTGGCAACAACGTGCATTTGTTTAACATTCAAAAGCATGAAACTAATGAATGGCATTATTGGCTATAATCCTCAATGATGTACTAGAAAATAAAAAAAAAATACAAGGGACAGGGCAAAAATATGAGTCAAAATCAGGAACATTCTGCAAAAATTGGGAACAGCTGTGAAGTATTTTCATTGCTGGTCAACTAATGCAGAACACATCCAAAAACACTAAACACTATATTGCCTTAGGCATATTAATTTTCCATTGCTACCCAGACAATGCTACAGTATTTTCTTCTAACTCTACTCAGTTTTCTCTTTTCACTGAGATTCAACTCATCTCATGCTTCTGATGTACTTACACTACCAAATATAAATAATATACCCAAATAATTGAAGTTAGCTAATTTATATGTACAGTATATATGAGTCAAGTAATTTATACCATTAGTTATGTACATGACTGGCCTTATGCTGATTCAGATTAGGTGGCCACCTAGGGCATTTCTTTCTTTGCTCAAGTGTACACACTTTTCCAGGATTTATTTATTTATTTATTTATTTATTTATTTATTTATTTTCTTAAAGTAAAGAAATGTGATCTTTCTTTTTTGAAGAAAATAAATAAACACACTGCACACACAACACCCCTATTCAAGGATACAGCAGTTGCAGATCCCTAAGGAGGATCTCTTAGAGGTTTGGTCATTCAGTTTTCTGCTTGCTGAATCCCACCAGAATCTACCTAGATAATGAATCAGGTAGATCATGGGTAGGATAGAGCAAGAAGTTAACACATTTGAAACTGTAGAGGGAACATGTGCAGTACCAAGAGATGGTGGTCTTATCAGCAATAGTGTGAGGTATGTGTTTTATTTTTTTCACTTGCAGGGAAGAAGCAACCATATATTTTGGATGGCTTTCTCAACATTTCCTGTCTTTGCGAAACCTGACAGATTTCATCCGATATACTTGCTCTGTTCCTCATAATGTTTTTGATTTTTGAACAACTGAGGAATGCAGTCAGAGTGTTTTGAAATGAATGAATGTGAAACTGAACAGTGAGACAAACTATGAGGAAATGAAAAAAAAAACAGTAATCTGCATGGTGTTGGTAGGCCAGGACTGGGGGGAACCACTGGGATACTGTGTGATGTGTGGGGGACAGTGATGAGGTGCCATGGAGCCATTTGCATAGGGTACTAGTTCACTTGAGGCGAGCCCTGGTTACATACATAGCTAATGTGTATTTACACTACTCTTTAAAATTTTGATTGTGTTATTTTTCTAACTGTATTTTGTGTATAATATACTAGTTTCTGTTAAAACTTCCTACAAGATATATTTCTGTATTTTTCCCATCCTAAATTTATATCTGTTTATATCTTTCTGTATTTGTGAAATTTCTAGAAGTTTTCTATTAGGACCTCCAGTGAAAATGGGCTTAATTTTGTCATTCTTTCCTGTCTACAAATGCCAACATATACACACATAAATAAATGAATACACAGGACTTCTGTGCACAAGTGCAGTTTCAGATATTCACACTTGCACTTGCTCTTTGTGATATTAGACAGTTATTGGACAGATGCCCAAAGACAGCTGTGGTAGGTATGTGCATAACCATGGTCATCCAAATGCCACTAGTTTGACTGTGCCCACAAAAGTGATATAAGGTTGATCACGTGCCACTGTCCAATTAGCACCACAGTGTGTGTTGTCATGCATAGCTCAGCTCTGTTACTTTGGGCACACCTGACCTGTGTGTTTGCTGATGCCTGTACAGATTTCTGAAGTGACTATTGGGAAATTCTTTATCTGAAAGCAGAATTTGCCCAATCTCACAGTCTGTCATGACACTTATGAGAAAGTATGTCCTGGGTTGGTACAATCAGGGTGACTATACTTGCATGGACATTAGTTTTCTCTAAATAATAAAGTATAAAATGGCATGTCATGGCATACAGTTTTGAATCAGATTGTACTAGATCACCTACACTTGGGCATAGCTCAGATTGCACCAGATCACGTATATCTGGGCATAGCTCAAATTGCACTGGATTACCCGTACTTGGGCATTGTTCAGATTGCGCCAGATCACCCATACAGTACTTGGGAATTGCTCAGATGGCACGTGATCACCCGCACTTGGGCATTGCTAAGATTGCACCCGATCACCCATACTTGGGCATTGCTCAGATTGCACCAGATCACCCATACTTGGGCATTGCTCAGATTGCACCAGATCACTCATACTTGGGCATTGCTCAGATTGCACCAGACCACCTACACTAGGGCATAGCACATTTGCTTTCATGTCGCATGCCAACACTCTCCCCAGTGTCCTCCTTCTCACATGCTGCTGCCTGGTATTGCCTTAGCCAGGTAAGCTTCCTATACCATTGATTTGTAGGTCTCTGTATTTAGCTGTCATCATAGTGTGCAAAACTCTGCACACTGTGACCGTTGTGATGGTTTCCATTTTATGTACTGCAGAGCACCCCAGGATGTATATAGACACCAGAATTGAACCTTCAGCACCTTATGAAATGATCATTGAAATTTTTTGTTCAGCTGAATGCCTCATTATAACTTTCCTCATCAGATATTAAAGGATGAAGAATGGGTGTAACTCCTGTCATGTGTAAACGAAGCAGGATAGATTGGTGACATGTCATTTATATAAAATATTGTAGTTACATATAGACAGTACTATATGTACATATGATCTTACTAATCAGATTTCAGATATTTCGGAGTCTAGAAAGTCACACCTCCGTCTATCATATTTCCATATGTGTAAATCCATCATGCACACTGCCAGGGAATGCTACTAAAAGGTTTGGAATGAGGCCACATGCTGTGCATTCAGCATGACAATGGAGTAATGACTAACTGTAATACACTTCATCAGGACCACATGAAGTCTCACTAGGGATGTGAGTGCAATCTATAGCTGCAAGTATATAGGTGAATTGCACTATGCCATACAAGTGTCCAAAGGATGTGTGTCACTTGGCTAGCATGGATGGTAAATTAATGAAGTCTCCAGTCTTGAAGTGTATATCATTCATGACCCTGTCTAGAATGTAAGATGTGGCAGTCTGGGAAATACTAGTAGTGACACCCATGTGATGCTGCAATATCCCTCATGTTAGTATACTTAGTTTTATGCAGATCTTTGCCTCTAGAGAGGCATAGTTATCCCATACTGCCTGGGTGCATGTAGTATATGCAAAGTCACACACACAGACTGCAAAAGCTCTCTGTCCATTTCATATATCTTATTACCTCTTGATCTATAAGCAGGTTTTGTTGGAGCCATGGCTAATGCCAAGCAGGCTGTTTCCTAACTACAGGATATTTTGTCTCATATTTCACATCTCTGACCATCAGCATACTGACTTACACGGTGGTTTAAACTTTAAACAATAACACTATTCCAAAACATTTGCTTTGGAGATGGTCAGTCATCATTTCCACTCTGATTGCAAATGTATTGCCCACCATTTCCACTTATTCCATAAACTGATGTTGACAGTCTCAGAATTTTTATGTAATTGCATGCAATCTCTGAGTGGTAACAAACTGTTTATCATTTTTTTTCATATGTATAGGCCATCTAACTTTTTTATCACCAGTGTTCACAAGCCTTCACAATTATGAGTGATGAGTTTTTGCCTAAAATATTGGTGATTGTCTCCCAGTGCACATACCTTGGTTACATTGCTGCAATTTATTTAGATACATTCTGAGTCATGTTATTAATTATTTTAAATCCTTTCAGTGAATTTTGGCAGTACATATTTTTTTAATTTTTTATTAAGAGTATACATGAAGGTATACTAGCCAAGTTTAATTGCACATATTAGACTTACCATGCTTAGGTGGACTTGATACTCTAAATTGGCCCTAGGTATGAGTGTGTGCAGGTGTGTGCCTTCAGTGGAAGGTTAGGCATCGGGCTGGCAGCTTGACACTATAAAACTCCACTGCCAATCATGAGCAGACAGGTGATCCGCTGTGGCGACCGGGAAAAGCCGAAAGAGGAAGAAGAAAAAGAAGACTTACCATGCTTGCCTGGAGATTCTGATTTGCCGTATTTGGAATTGGTTAAAAGTTAGAGTTATCAAGGCTGCTGTCTATATTTCCAACCTGTTTTTAGCACCAGTCTGCTTGTTTATCATCACTTGAACATGAGGTCTGCTTCATAGGTTAATAGGCTTGGTGAACAAGCTCAAGGACTACTGGTCTTCTCTAAACTTGATGACCTGGATTCCATTTTGCAGTCACTTGCAAGTGCAGATATAATCATCCGATTCCTTCTTAAAGCTATGATGGCTTGAGCTTAATTGAGAGGATGAGATTATACTTGTGGAAAGCTTTGAGCTGTGGAGTAATCACATTTCAATATATAATTGATATTAATATTTACTGAGGCTAGGCATGGTCCTCTGTTCAGGTCACCATGGGTATATTCTAAGCAAAGAGATTCAAATACTAAGGGGCCCTTTAATACTCTGAATGTCTGGCGCATATCTGATCTAAAAAGGGGATGAGATACGAAGAACAGAAAAAGATGCTGTCCTCATCCAATATAAGTCTTGAATCCTTTCAATTCTCTTTATGAGGACTATGCATATTATTTAACTTTACTAGATGATGTATGAGTAGGGGGCAGCAATAAATATAGTGTTCTATAACTGGTCTGATAACAGCTGTATAAAGGGGTAAAATTTATTCTCTGGCATGACTTTTAGTCCCATGGAGGATCAAGTTAATGACTCTATACTTTGCAGATAGTAGTGGTTATATGGGTATCAAATGAAAGGTTATCAGCTACAAGGACATTGAGATCTTTATTTTGGTACATTTAATTGTTGCCACCAATGCTGAATAAGTCATGAGATAAGGACGTTGGCCAAATAATAGAATGCTATATTTTTTTCATTGAAGACATGGCCATTTGTACTGCACAGTTCATGTGTAATGTTAAATGTTGTTTGAAGAGAGGTAGCCTCATTGGGGCTGAAGACAACACTCCCAAGCCTACACTTCTGCAAAATCAGTTGGCCAGAGAGTTAAGTCAATTTTGACATCTTAGGAAAAAAGCATGTTCTCAGTACAAAGTATACTGGTGATAGTGTACGGTGATAATATTAATCCTTTTCCTACCCTCTATGCAACCATGAAGCCAAATGTGGATCATAGTTATTATAGCTTCATTAAACGTAGTAGTATCCCTCGGTTTATGTATGATTCCATCTTAGGGTTTAGAGTTTAATGTTTTGGCAAGATTAGGGTAAGATGAATGCACAGATAAATCTTCGTATATCGAGGGATGTCTCCTGTCAAAAATATTTATGAGGTTAAAAATAGAAGATCTACATTTCACAAAACCTTAATGGGTTATGTCATGGAAAAAGAGGTTCCAAATGTATGTCTGAATATGCTCTGTTATGATTCTCTGCATTATCTTGCACAATATGCTTGACAGGTTATCAGTCTATAATTACTGGGAGACTGTGGAAAATCCTCTTTTGTGAATTAGCACCACAGTATCCTGCTTTCTGATATCAGAAACACAGACATGTTTAATGTTGTATTAAGAATATGTATGAGAGTAAACTAGCACAGTTTTAATTGCATACATTTATATTCTGGTTATCTCATATGATCTCTTAAAACTGATGTGCTTCTAACATTACTGAGGGCAGTAATGACCATTTAGCTATAGTTCAAGGGGGATTATGTCACAGGGGAAATAGTGGTTGGTGCACTAAATGAAAAGAAAGGAATCTGTTCAGTCACCTAGCCTATCTTAGGTAGATATGTGGCCCATAACTGAACATTTGACTTGTGCACCATACACTTCCTCCAGTGTGAAGGGGTGCTGAGTTCCCCTGGATGTACACCACAATCTAATAATATTTTCCACATATTTAGTGCCACATTCACTGGAAAAAGGCTCTAAATGCAAATGATTTACATTCACAAGGTCATCAATATATATTTGAATCAACACAAGAGAGAGAGAAAGAGACAGATACAGACAGAGAAAGAGATAGGAGCATCCTGTTTGATTAATAAACATGCACGATTGCAAAGTCAAAGTAATGATGGTAACCCTGGATGTGGTTAATGAGAAGCAGGGCCCTGTGACTCTGGTTCCATTCAGTTTTGTGAGTGTAAGGTTAGTGCATCTAATCACTGATTCATTGATTGTGAGGGTTTTTCTGGTAAGTTCTGTTTTGCTTTCAAAGCTGGATTTAGGGGGTGAGCTGTTAACTTCTTTCCTTCTGACTGATTTCCTGCATTCTACGTCTTTCTGGGTCTTGGTACTGAGGCTTGAGCTTTGATGTAGAAATAAACTACTCAGTACAGTGAAGATCTGTTTTAGAGAACTGTTTTGTGGACTACACATATTTGGCATATGGCATACATTTTACCACTTTTTTGGCATTGAAGCTTCAAATTTCAGTCAGCATATCCACCTGTGGTTTGCTTGTGGAGTGATTTTATTGTTAAAATTGTAGTATGTCTTTTAAATGGACGTGCAACATTTACCCACATTTACTTTACTTATCTTATGCCTGATTTTATTTCTCTACATTTGAAAAAATATTACCTGGGATTTAAAATGGCTTAGTGTGAAGAGGAAACTGTATTTTGGAAGGGATATGCATTGTGCTAATCCTAATGTTTTTAAGCATCCTGTCACTGGTAAAGTGTTCATCTTTAATTGTTTTGCTACTTGTAGAACTGCAAATTTGGTTTATTTAGTGACGTGATGTATGTAAATATTTTTACATTGATAAAACAAACCGAGTGGTGAAAGAGTGTATGTCAGAGCATTTACTGGATGTACAAAGATAAGTTAATACTAATGCTTTAGCTAAACATGTGTTAGACAATGACGGTATGCATAAGGTCAGCTTTAGAGCTGTTACTACGTTATATAAAAGCAGAAGAGGTGGTCATATCACTTTTAAAATGGAACTGTTGAATATAAATAGATAGACAATTTTCAAGCAGACAGATATCCAGGACTGAATAATATAGTCAGTATAAAATCAGTTTTAAAAATGAGATAATTAATTATTTCATTTAATTGTATTTGGCTGCATTGTAATTGGGTCACTTGATCAAATGATTTGTATTTAAATAGTGTGATGTTATTCATATTTATTAGGATTGAGGGGAATTGGGGATTGTCATAATGGTCAATGTATTTATAGGATTATAGGATCACAGGAAGTTACTAGGCTAATGGCCCTAGGGCTCTTACAAGCCTAGCCAAGCTCTACTTTTATTTTTACAGTCAGCACCTATTGCTCCTGTACAAGAGGGTTGGAACCCCCAGGATGAAATTACAGTTACCCATCCAATCGTCCAGATCATGTTTGAAGAGGGTCAATGACGTGCTCTGTTTGCTAAGAATTGGGAGTCTGTTCCAAAGGTGTAGCAACCTCTGGGAGACAAATATGTCAATCTAGCAGGTTTTATTAATGTCACATACCAGCTTAAGGAATTTAGAGCAAGTAACTCATGTACATTTGACTTGCAGATATGCAGCATTTGCAATAAAGCAGGCTCAGAGATTCCCTTATATGCAAGGCAGAGATTGCCTCTGAGTAATTTACATGAAACAGAATAAAGTGACAGTGATTTCAGATGATCCACGTAGGACAGATGCTGAAGACCTTGAATTTTCCTTGTGAGGTACCTTTGTGGTCTCCCCAATTGCTGCCGGTGCTTGGAAAGGTACATACCAAAAAGGGCATTGTACTCAATTATTGACCTGATGAGGGAAGAGTACAGAGAGGTTATAACTTCTTTTTTTTTATGAGATGAGCAATATAGAATGCCCTTCTTACCACTGTGGATACATAGTAATCAAAGGTAAGGTTGCTGTCAACCTGTGTGCTCATGTCTCTCACCACTGAGTGCATACTTAGGGTGTTGCTGCTGATGTGGTAGTTAACAGGTACAATGCTCTTACCGAAAGGGATGATAATACATTTTTTTGCATTGAGTTTAAGGCCATGACTTTGGCACCAATCATTTGTTTGACCCTCTTGTAGGATGTTTACATCATTTGGAGATTCTATGACCACCCCCAGTTTGCAGTCATCAGCAAACTTTGTTAGCCACAGACCTTTGGTTTTTGCTTGAACTTTGGAGAAATAGATTTTAAACAGTAGAGGTCCCAGGACTGATCCCTGTGGAACACCACTGGTTACAGGTCTGTTGTTGGAGGTGGATTCCCCCATTTTGACTATATGTGTTCTATCAGTGAGCCAGTTAGCAACCCATCTAAAAATATAAGGGTTGATACCTAGCTGGCTGAGTTTGTCAATGATGCCTGAGTGGGGATAGTGCCAAAAGCCTTGTCTAAGTCTAGGTAGGTTGTATGCACAGATTTCCCCTCATCCTGGGTCTTGGTGACTGTCTCAAAGAAGTCTGCCAGGTTTAACAGGCATGATCTTGCTTTGACAAATCCAAACTGAGTAGGGTCAAGTGTTTGAAGGTTACCTATATCTTTGTTGATAAGGCCCATGATGATTCACTCCATGGCCTTGCAGATAAGGCTATCTCACAGACACAAGGTACAAGGTTTGATTAGCACATTTGAAGGAAAATTGGCTGGCCTTAAAATGGCCTGCAAAATATTTACCTATGCACACATGAGAAAGAGGTGATACTTGAAAGGTTTTCTAGTCTTATGTTGATTATTAAAATGATGAAATAATGAATATGCTTCCCTTTGTTGTTTCATGGAAGGATAAAAGCCAGACTGTGATCCAGAAAAGCCAGGTAATGGAGGATCTGCTGAGGGAGGTTGTGCATGAGGTTGATGCTAGCTCAGTCATCCTACAGAGAAGGAGCACTACTAATACCTTGTGGAGATAAGAATGCATATAGCAAAGCAGCAAATGGTCCAGGAACATGTGCCTCTCCATCATTCTACATATGTGCTACAACCATCAGAACATGAGCACAGAAACATGCTCATGTTCATGCTTGAGCAGGGTATTGCAGCCCATCCTCAGCCTAATGCACACTTCTGTTACCACAAGAGATGATACAGATCTGCAACAAAAGCCTTTACCAAAATGTATGACACACCTTCTAATGATTATCACTTATCACTTAACACCCCCAGCCAAGCATTGAGATGAGGCTATTAAGAGTTATTACCCTTCAAAGGGAGAAAAGCCCACCATGGATGATGCGGGGTGCTAGAAATGGACAAAATAGGACAATGAAAGGTCCCTTAAACAGTCATTTTGACTTATTTGACTGTCCTTTGTTTTGGGGGGGTCCTGCTTTGTTTTTGGAATCTCCCTGATATTTATTTAAATGTTTTCTTACTAGCATTTTGCTGAGAGTGTTTTGTTTCTTGCCAGTACTGGATGAGAGAGCAGAAAAACCCTTGTAAAATTTAGAGGAGGGTTGAAAAATCTAAGAGATTCCCTAGATCATCTTACCCTTCTCATCGCATTTTGATAACCTCTACAGCAACGAGACCAAAAACTACATTTCTATCCAAAGGTGGATTTAAAATCTCATTATTTACATCCTCTTCGGTTCTGAGAATCCAGCCAGGCAAACCTCCTCAACACAATACCAGTGGCCACAGTCCTAGATGTAGTACCTACAGAGTCATAAACACAATTTAAACAATTTGTAGTTACCTGAGAAAACAGGATAAATTAAACCACACAAAGCAGATAAAAAACATCCCTCACACTTTCACAATTAGTAAGAATAAACTTTAACATATGAACTTGACAATTCAAAATTTTAAAAATTAAAGTTGCAGAAGCACACACTTTTTACCTCCAAATGTATCAATCATTTTACCATCATTATCAGAAGGGAAAGGATTAGAATTAACAAAATTCTTGGCAGCAGCTCGATTGACTGAAGTGATAGATAATGGGTCAGGTCTGGGATCAGTGTATAGAAATTTGAAAGACTAGGGACCTTTATACATACTATCTGCTTCCTTAGTTGCAGCAGGTTGGTTACCAGGGAAACACAGGCTGTGACAAGCACATCCACTAATGCTGGCAGCACTGGGACGATGGGAGGAGGTTCTGGGAATTCCAGTTGTAAAATGTCATAGTATATTCTGAGGGACTGAAATACCTCAGTGATCTCCCACTGGAATCACTAGCACATCCTAGAAACAGTCTCAGAGAAAGAAAATCCTTGACAGTAGGAGTCAGATAATATGCTTTCCTAAAAGTCTGCATCAGAATTCTGAAGGAAAAAAAAGCAAACTGTATCTGTCCCATCACATTCTTCTCCAGATTCATTTTCTTTAATCTTTTCAGGAAAAGAGGAATCCCTTTTTCTCATACCAGAAACCACCTGATAAGAAGGGTCAGTAGCCTGTACAAGACCCTGAGGCAGACTTAACAAACTACCCTGTCATATAAGTTTAATTTTCAGTTTATTTTTGACAGGAGAATTATCATAAACAGGATTTGTAATAGCAGTAATACCTTCTCCAGGGATGGGCACAACATTCTGGTTAAGCAGGGACACCTTCCCTGCCCTTTCTCCAATCACCAAAAAAGTGACTCTTCCTTGCCCACTAAGAGGATTTCAACAGCCACAGAGGACATGGCTAACTCCTGGGGCATTATGGCTGTTTGTGCTATACCAGAGGTATCCAGAGAAAAAGATGGGTGGTCTGAGAAACCAGCTTTGACCACAGCAGAGTCACCCACCTGCACCTGAGGCAATTTGCTACCCTTTTGTGGTGGTAAAGGCTGTTTAGTTAACTTTTTATTTTTGTGGCTAGAAGAAAGACCAATTATTGGACCAGTAGCATGTTCCATGGTTAAGCCAAAAGTGCTTCCTCTTTCTCAGGGAAATCAGCAGCACAAACAAGCAAAATATTAAAAGTAGTACAGTCACTTTTCCCAATAAAAACACAGTAAAAATACTCTAATACAGTTTACCAGCCCCCAAAAGTAATTTAAACACAGTGTCTCCACAGAAAAGAAATGTTTTTAGAATGTTTAAATCAACTTTTAAACTGCCTAACACAAAAGTCACGTGACAATCAGTAATGACACATATTCCTAGCTTCAAAAAAGCCTTTCCCACACAGGAGAGCAAGTTTAAACATTAAAAATAATATGGAAGGTTTTTACCTAAAAGCAAACTTATCTGCCCAGCAATGGAACAGCACAAGCTGATCGTCGATCCTCAAAATCCCACAGTGGAATGCTATCTTTGGCAGCAGGGACGCTCTAAAGGTCTGGGTCCCCAAACCTGTTTTTTTAGTCAGCTCAGCTTGAACTGACTAAATGTTTGTGTATATGGAAGGTGCCCTGAAGCTTTGGAAGGATAATGTTATGCAGGATATAAACTGATATAGCTTATGCTAATGCAGCAATGATCAATATGATGATCATCAGCATACACTGCATGCAGAGTGATATAACATATAGGAATGTACAGCAGACAGGTTTGCTGTTGTCTTTAATAGCCCATATGGCATTCATTGGTACATCCATAAATATACACACTAATACCCATCATGGCCATGCAAGATTCCAGATGCTTGCTGGATTGTCACCTGCAAGGCTTATGTAGATGGCATACTTTGTTTCAGAGAATGCATCACTGTCACCCCTGGTGATAGTAGCCATCTCACCTAGGAAAGTGGCAGGTCTCATAGTCATTGCCAAAGGTCATCTGTTTCCATTGCAGGGATGCACCATGAGAGTAGCCTCTCAGGTTACCACAGTTTTCTCTACATCCTGGTGGCCTTCTGAATGAGATGCTCAGCTGTAACCATCCTTGTTGTGATGAACACTATTCATCTATTGGCCTCCCATATGGGAAACCAGATCTGGTTTGTCATATATGCCCCTGAAGTTTTGCAACATTCCCTATACAGGACACATTCAGTTTTGACACTGCAGGATCGCATGGTACACCTAGACAGAATTTACAACATGGTATCTCCATTCTTGACTAAGCTAATACCTATATGGATGGGTGCTGTATCCATCTCAGTAAACTTACACATATAGTAGCATTGCTGTCGCCTGTCACTGTGCCCCACCCCATCTGTGCAAATGATGATGAGGTCTGCATTCTACTCACCTCTTTTACCTGTGGGTGAGGTAATGTCTGATACACAGCATACCCAGTCAGTGTACTGTAATGCATAGTCTAAGTGTGTTAATGCCTAAATCAGTTTTATTCTTTGTTGTCCTTTCATGGCCCATAGTTTGTCAGTGCTGCAATGGATTAAGCCCACTCCTGCCTTGCATAGGGTTGCATTACATCCAGTTCCTCCAATGACTTTGCACATGACTCTGCTGCTGTAATAGGTCTGTCAGGCAGTGCTCCTAAATTGTACCTGTATCCATGATACCATATTGTTTAACATGACACTCAACACAACTAGCTGATAGCAAGTTTCAAGTGTATACTGCAGTGTGCCACAAGATCAGACAGAATAAGGGCACCTTCACAGTCCAAACACACCTTCAGCTATCTTCCATGTCTGTTAATGTGTGGTATTGTATGCCTTCTTTTCCATAATCTGGGAATTTCATTTAGGGCTCATCAGCCATGGTTCCAAGATATATCACAAAAAGTGGATACTATTATTACTGACATGCTGCCTGTATCAAATCAAACAGCACATCCTGCTTATGTAGCTAGCAATGTGTGTACCTACTTAATGGATGATCCAGTGGGAAGTTACCCCACACAAGATGCTGATACAGGTTTTACATGTGATAGATGTGAGAATCATAGGCACCACCTGTATTGTGCAGAGACACACTGGATATAATACCAGTGCATTGCATAGTATCTAGGAGATGATGGATTGGAATACCTTCCAAATGATATACCAGATTGAATGTGGAGCAGGAGGGGGGGTTGATGGCAATGTATGTACAATCAATGGCCCCCAGCTACCTGAAGGAAAAGCAGTGTATTGTAAAATGTCTGCATGGTGGTGGTTCTCCCCATTGTTTTCTATGGAAGCCATATGTGCCCATCCACATATTAAAGTAGCACAGTAAGAAAATGGTATAGGAAATGCGGGTTGACATTTGCAAAACTCCTAATTTGTCATCTGTCAGATGCTAAAATTTTCCCTTAACAAGAATGAGTGGACTAAATACAGGCTAAAAAAACTAAAAATGAGTATACTGCACTTTAGGATTAATACTTTTACCAGTGGACCATAGGCAATGTTAAATGATTAATACACCTTGTTTTACTTAATGCAATACAAAAGCATTTTCATCCACACTTAACAAAGACTTCATCAGAATAAAACAAAATATAAGAACAATCTCCATTTATATGTTACCTTAATTAGGTCATCAACTTCAATTAATTGTTGAGTTAACCTGTAAAGACACATCATCTAAGAATAGTGTATCAACTGAAAAAAAAAAACAGTAAAATAATAGCAACATAAGTATCCTTTGCTGTCTTATCAAGTATATGTCTAATATGAATATAAAACATATATTAGAAATCTGAATGAATATTGATAAAATTATTCCAAAAATGTAGATATATAAAGTTTCATATAAGTAAAATGTAACTTTCATCACCTAAATCTTCCCTAAGTACACCACTTTTTAAAAACTTCATCAGAACTTGCCACTCTGAACACACACCCTGCCCCATTTATTTCTTCATTCTCAGTACAACACATAAGTAGTTCAAATGATCAGCAGGTATCCCATCAGTCTCACCCCTTAATACCTGCTAACTCCATAAAACCAGGCAACATCATTTGCAGTCTTTTTATTTGTAAGAGATGCAACTTGATAGCATTTATACATATTTCAATATGTTGTTCATTTTAATATCTACAGTGCAACGTATTCCAAAACAAGCTGTTCATAACACAATAATGCTGTTAGTTATTGTGTTAATTTTTGTGACTGTATTAGTTCTATTTAATCTTGCTCAGTATTTTTATGGCCATTAACATATTTCTGACTTTATTTGATGATTAAAGAAAAATTCATTGGGACTGGAATATCTATACAGCAACTGATTGAATGCAAATGTGCCTTTGGTCAAAACACAGTTTGGTGATTGAGGGAAAGTTGATTTAACAATAGAAATGAGTTTAGGAATTAAAGGCCAAGTTTGAACTTCTTTTTGTCCAAAGTGGAATGTAACACATTGGTTATTGCAGGGTTATTCTAAATAAAGTTTCATCAAATGGCTTTATTGGTCACTCCCACTGAAGCCGTTCTTAGGGTTTTTACATGCTCACAACTCTGTTAAAATTCTGGGCTTTTAGTACTTGGATTTATGTAGATCCTTTCAGGCATCCTCTTTTACAGTGTTGCCCATTTTTAGTCTTTGGAAGACATCATAGGCAGTATTTCTCTTTTAATTGAAAATGAAAACATTATTTACAGTTTGCTGTTTGGTTGTTCTTTCTTTACTGATATTTCCTTTTCCATTATGTCTTCATTATTTTCCTTATTGTCAAATAGTTTGTCTGTTTGATAGCAGACCCTCTTTGCCCACCATAATAGTAGTTCTTGAATCTGCCTCCCTCTATGTTACCACTATTCTCATATTTCTTACCTTACTTGTTTTAAGTGTCTCTTTCATGTAAAATGTCCCCATTCTTCCCCATTTCATTTCCTATTATTCTTCTACTCAGTTTTAGCCTCAACTCAGTTTAATATTCATTGTTTTATATATATATATATATATATATATATATATATATATATATATATATATAAAATGGGTGTATACATAAATAAATAAATATATATATATATATATATATATATATATATATATATATATATAATCAGAAAACCAAAAGACCCAAAAATGTATATCGAAAAGACCCAAAGGCGAAGAAGCAAATAGACTGAACCAAATGAGTCCAAATAAAAATATGTTGCTGTAGGCCACTTGAATAAGACAATGTCTAAAACACAACTAGTTCATACAGCAAATTGGTTCATACAGCAAATCGGAAGCCAAGAGGTAAAGCACAAACCCTTCAGTTGACTCCCATCAACTTCTACGTCGAAGCAAAAGTCAAAAAATATAACATAAACCCTTCGGTTGACTCACAACAGCTTAGACATGCACAAATAAACTCCAAATCGAAAAAGCAAAGCTGTATGCAGTACACAAACCCTTCGGTTCAAAATCCAACTTTCATCGATGCAAAGACGCTTGTAATAACTCCAGGACCAATATAAAAGAATAGAAGAACCTTTAATGATAAGCACTTTCGCGGTTAACAATACCGCTTCATCAGATAAATTAAAAACAAGATCTGAGCATTTAAGTACTCACCAACTGAATCTTAACAACAGACCATTGGCTCAATAAATTTAAAACCATCCTATAGTTCACTAGTAACTATGAAATCAAGTCCCAGTATGTGGAAGTGACGAAGTCTACAGGAAGTATACCTGGACTCTAAACTCCCTCTAGTGAGCTTAAGGCTAAACTGCATGGCCCCAAAATTACAACAAAGTTGATGACACATACACTATAGCGACGGTATATATATATATATATATATATATATATATATATATATATATATATATATATATAGTAATTTGTTATTATTAGTCATTATTATTATATTATTATTGTCAGTAATTTTATATTTAGGGTATGTGACTAATCTATACCCCCAGCATACATTTCAAATATTCTCTGGTTTGCTTTTTTCTTGGTGATTTTTTTACAACCAAGTCTGACATCAGTCAGTCATTCCCCTGGATTTAGCAATGCCCATTCATTATTTGACAAGGGATTCCAACCATAGCTGAGGTTGGACTTGTTGGGGGGGGGGGGGGTAACAATTCAGGCAGCCATGAAGGTGCATTTTGTGCTCACACTGGCATCTCAGAAGTGAGAACATTTTAGAGAGCCTGACCCCACCTCCTGGGTAAGGGGACATGTGAACTGTATCATCACTGTGACCCTCAATTCCCTTTCCTTGTGAATCTATGCTTCTTCATATTTGCCATGAGGCGAAAAATCACCTGAAAAAAATAGTTGGGTGCTCTATCATCCTGTACTATGGAAGTGATTAAAGAATAGAGAAGATGTGTGAACAAAAAAGTCATTAGAGGGTTGAAATGTTGGATATTCATGGTAAGACAGGAGAACAAATGAGAAACTGACACACAACTGCCAAATCATTGTTTTTATTGCATCTGCAGTGGGAAAATGTCATAGTTCATCAGGGCCCATGTTATGAGCATATATTCAGGTTCATATACATTACTTTTAACTGTCAAAGGTTTTTGATGTTTCACATAAAACATGAAATGATTAATTTCTCTGGATAATTTCTAGAATCCTGCAGTATATCACTCATAGTTAGGATCTAAACAGAAATGTTTCTTTTAATAGTTTAAAAGAATATTTCAACTTTAGTAAACACAAAGAGTATTTTATATTGAAATAATACAGAAAGATTTATTTTTTTATTAGTGAAACAATTTAAACTTTATTGTATATAACACACACACACACACACACACACACATATATATATGTATATATATATATATATATATATATATATATATATATATATATATATATATATATGTGTGTGTGTGTGTGTTTGTGTATATATAAAGTGCTCATTGTATAAGAGCTCCAAAGCATGAGATGGCATCCTCCTAATGGCAAACCAACCAGGTGTGCAGATACATGTCCCCTCCCTCCTACCTCAGGTTTTCAATAGAAGAGGGGGAAAAATTGTCTGATCCTTGTAACAACACACCAACCAGGGGGCCAGGTACACATCCCATTCCACCCCAACTCTTCAATGGAAGAATGAAAAAAAAATAAAAAAGATAACTCAGGGCTCCTGAAATGCAGGAGTCAGTCAGTTCCCATTTATGTGGCCTGCCCTAGCCCTCCTTCTTATTCTAACATAGTAAAAAGAAAAATACAACAAAATCTCTTTTCTTTTAAATTGCAGCAAACAGTTTCGGGTACAGTTAAAAAAAATGTTTTTCTTTTTACTTTTAAACAATAGCAAACTGTTTGCTACAATGTAGCAAGCTGTTGCTACAGACAGTAGGCCACACACACACACACATATGGAGCACTATAGTGCTCTGTTTTTTCTAAAAAGAAAAAAAATCTTTTTTTTTTTACTTTTAAATTGTAGCAAAACACAGTTGCTACAGTTTAGACCATACAAGTAGCACTACAGTGCTCAGGTCAGACCACAAAAGCAATATCATTTTTTTAAAAGCCAGTATGCATTAAAGAGTGATCAGGATCAGCCAATCCCACCCCATATACTTTGTGGCTGGGCAATTGCCCCCTTTGCTTCATTCTAGTTACCCTGCTGGGATATACACTACATGATTGTATTATTTGGATAAGATAATACAGTCACACACAAGGCGAAGCTAAGAGAGGGTGTGCTGGATAGACCCAGTAAGCCACTGGAGTTTGCCACATTATTGTATTATGCAGCAACTATTTCTTTCTTACATTTCACTAGCTGTCTTTTCCTGCTCATAGTGTTTACTTTACAACAATTGCCATGTCTTCATTTTGGATTCAGCTGCATTTAAAGGTGAGCTGGATCAAGGCGAACTTAAAACTTGAGCCCAGTTAAGCCCAACACCTAGCATTTCTAGCAAGTTTGACCATAATGCTATAACAAACACCCCAAGGGCTATATGACACTTGCACCAGTTTCATACCTTATAACACTTAGACATTTTAATTTATCCAAAAGAATGCCACAGGAGCAACAGCAACGTTGACCCAAACAAAATTTAATGTTGAGAGTACAACAAGAAACACCACACTACAGCAAACCGCTGTTATCCACAAAAATCACTAAAACAATGAACTGTTGTAACAACACCAGTTTCATTGTTTTAGTGATTTTTTGTGGATAACAGCGGTTTGCTGTAATGTCGTGTTTCTTGTTGTACTCTCAGCATTAAATTTTGTTTGGGTAAACGTTGATGTTGCTCCTGTGGCATTCTTTTGGATTTATTTTACAGTTTATTGTTTTTCAGTGGCTACATTTTAATTTACGTATTGATTTTTTTGTATTTACTTTCATTCTCTGACCCATCCGAGAACACAGAACAATAAAATTAGGCATGCATTTCTTGCAGACATGCAGGTGTATCAAAATGTTTAGGTTACAGTTAGAAATATTTCAGCAGGCAAATAAATACCGTTACAAAGCATAGTCTGGCAGTTGGCTTAGTGGATGGACTGGCAGATGGCTTTGAGCATGTCTGACAGTTGGCTTTGAGGATTAAGGAGCTGTTTCCTTTGGTCTAATGGTGTGAAATTTGGTTCTCTCAGCTTTCATTGCCTTACTGTGTGGCTTTGAACAAGTTACAAGCAGACAGCACTCCTGGACTGAGTCTGAAAAATGTCCACCGGGATCAGTGTACTACCCAGAAAAATAAATAAATAAATGGTATACAGAAGTTGCACACCACATAAACATAGAACTGACTGAAGAAAGTAATGCTTCAGCTGTGCTGTTTCTTGCTTGTAATGAATGATGTCTGAGTTTTGTTACAGTACCTACAGTACATGTGCTCATTTTAAGTTTTGCTGATGTTGATATTTCCATTTTAAATACTGGTTAGAAGCAGTTACAGTACCTTCGATGTGCCTTGCATTTCAGTAGGACAGACATAGTCCTACGATGACATTGTGATTTGTGAGATAGTATAATTGTGGAACAGAACACAATTACATAATATAGCTGCAGTGTCTTTTTTGTGACATTCACTTAAAACAGCCAGGGTGGGACAATGAATCAAATGAAACAGCCCATCCTAAGAGCATGCATCTGCATCAGTTTCAATATAAAGCCCATGTCTGTAAAGGTCACCAGGTTTCATCAGGCTTGTAATCATTTATGACCTTTACTGTTAGATGAGAAATTACATGAAAGTGGGGGATTTGACATTAGAAAAGGCTCTGGAAGGACTTTGCAGGTAATGTAGTGCATGACCCCTAGTACTCCCAAGTATGTGAAAACAATGTGCTGAAAGTATAAGTGTCTGAAATGTGGCTGGCTAAATGTCTTGCAATGATGCTGTTCATTTATTACTCATTATGTGTTCTGCACTAGCAGCTAGTGTTAAAATATTTCTCCCTTTGTGAAAGTATGACTTTTGTAACATAAACATAAAGCTGACATTCCATTTGACCATTCTGTTAGGTTATTAGTCTGGTGGCTTCTATAACAGATATGTCGGCCTGCAGGCTGTTAGTGGCTAATATTGATTTACAACACAATATGGAGTTTTCAGACTTCCTGGGTCATCTGACATGTTACTGCCCATTTAGTGCATTCACTTTCACAGTAGCAGTTTTCAGCATTTTTGACATATAGCCTTCCTGCTGCTAACTAAACAATCCTTTCTTCTTTATCATTTAGCTCCAAAATTATGTTATATTTAAATTTAGGACAGACTATATACAACTGAGGGTTTTTTCCACAGCAGTTATTGTTATATACATGACGTGGTCTTGTCTCTCTCTCTCTTTCTGTTTTGTTCTCTCTCTCTTGCTCTGTCTGCCTCATTAAGTAGCTTGTGGTTTGACACATTTTGCTTTTAAAATTACCCAACTTTTATTTTGCCTATGCATTTAGCAATAGCTTTTACTAGAACACTTTATTACAACATATGTCAATTAACCATGCAAAGCAAATATAAACTTACCTTAGCACTGCTACATGCTTCCTCACAAACATGAGTTATTGCTCCAATAATACATAGCTTGTTTTGCCTTTAAACTGACATTCAAAACAGTAATAACATTAAACAATGTATCCATTTATTTTTAAGGCAAGCAGTGATAAGACAGCAGTTCATGTACACAACTCCATGTAGGCTAATTTTCAAATAAGAATGTATTTGATAAAATACTTTGCATGGCCCACTAAGGAATTTTAACGGCAGTCTACAGCCTTATATTGGAGAAGTATGCTTGTGATCTGATTTGACTCATGTTCTGAACAGGTAGGCTTTTTGATAATTAAGTGTTCACTCAATCCTTTCTTCACAACTCTGGAAGCCCTGGGTTAAGTGGGAGTTACTGTTATGTTGCCTTCTCAAAGCTCAGATTATCTTCAGACTTCTGTAAAAGGGTAGATGAACAATTCAACATGTGAAGATGAGTAGTCATTGGATAAAGCAGAAAGAATGGCCAGGTAATTGGTGTTTTACATTTAAAGTCAGAAGGTGCAAACTAATATTATTTTGTAAGAAAAGGCTGTGGCACAGACTACACAAGGATGGAAGATATGCTGACAACAAATGAAAATAGCTTATGAATGTTAATACCAGATGACTGTGGAGAAGAGGGGAGCTTATATCAAGTGGTGAAATGATGGAAAAGAAAAGATAAAGAAGAGAATGAGGTTTAGTGAGACATAAAACAATATAACGTAGGTGATCTAAAACCACAAATAGTTGTTATTCACTCTATCATTAGTAAGATGATCACCCGCGGTGGTGGTGCTGCGGTAGCATTGTCGCCTAATAGTAAGACACTGTCTGGTTCGATTATCAGCTAGAGCATCTTCTGCATGGAGACATGCGTGAATGGGCGTACCTTTGTTGTAGGTTGTGCGTCAGGGCTGGTAACTTGGCACGTAAAAATCAACTACCAATCATTAGTGGACCGGAGTTCCGCTGTGGTGACCCCTAACTGGGAAAAGCCGAAAGACTCAACAACAACATTAGTAAGATGATCCATACCTGTAAACTGTACGGATTTTTGCAGAATGTCCAGATTTTTGCTTCATGTTTTTTGTTCTGTTTTTCATAAAATTGTAGTTTTCTGGCAACTTAGTGGCAAATCATTAAAGACTGAAGTTAGAAAATAATCACAGACATTTGAGTTTCAGACTTCATACCCTTCAGACAAGTCTTATTAATGTAAAACCTATTATTGTATCAACTTTCTAAATTTGTAAGAGCAATATTTAAAAATTGTCCCTATTTTTGGGCCTTTGTTCCACTTATTCATGGCTTTGTCCATATTTCTTGCTCTAAGAGGTAGAGAGGTATGGCAAGATCTCAAGTTATGTAATGCTGAGCAGTTCTATAGACATTGCCTCATTAAACAATTCAAAAATCATGAATTAATAGTACAGGTATTGCTGTCAGTTGAAAAGAGACTGAATAAGTTATATTATGGAATACACGTAATTCCAACAGGAGTAGGTGTCAAAAAGAACCAGAACCAAAAAAAAAAAAAACACTGTATAACACCAGTTCAGAGAACAAGCTGTATAAAACCGAATGATACCACCATAAAGCTCAAGGGAAGCTGGTTTATTAACGTTTTCAATGCACATACATTTTCGTCCAAAAGACTGTATTGTCTGATGAAGTCTTTTGGACGAAAACATATGTGCATTTAAAACGTTAATAAACCAGCTTCCCTCGAGCTTTATGGTGGTATTGTTTGTTTTTATACAGCTTGTTTTCTGAATTGGTGTTATCAAGTGTTTTTTTTTTTTTTGATTATGGAATACACTTTATCAAGTAAGGAACTTGTAGCATGACAAATATCAGTAAGATATGGCATTGTAATTTAAGGCCCTACAAAGCTTGCACAATACTTCTTGCATTGCCCATTAATAAGTTTATCAGATATTCTCTGAAGGGGATTACAAGACATTGTCAATATTTTGAAAACTAATAAATAAATAAACCATAAATATGCTATTGTTTAACCATGTCTATTTAATTATCTAATTTGTGGAACACCATGGATTTAATTATTGATTTATTTGCATATGGCACATTTCACTTTGCATTCAGTAAGCCATAACATTTCCATAATGCAGTTTTATATGATGTTCGAGTAAATGATGCTATTATTATTATTAATCTGGATTAACAGTCAAGTATGTAATGGACTATACTAGCATGCTGATAACTTTGTTTGCTACATGGGGATGCTAGTTTGTATATACCGTGATGGCTGGGGGCAGAAATCTGATGAAAAATGTAATATCTGTACTTTACTTTGTTTTAATTCAGACAGTAACACATTTGTAAGACGCAGGTAAGTTTTGCAACAGAAAACTGTGTTATGAAATTGTATTTATAAGCTGTCCTAGCAATGACAAGAGAGTTGTCTTTACAGTTGGCCTGTTTTGTAGTTAGCCTTCAGTATGACTATTTCTGTGGCAAGAAAGCATGGACCATATTGTGATTTTTCTCTGCAAATATAAAAAAGAGAACAAAGAGAAAAAACGAGAAAATGTACGGCATTTGTAATGGAAGTGTAAAGTAACTTTCTGCCCTTCCGATCCAGGAAACAAAGTGCCTTAAAATGCATTTAAATAATCACTCAGAGATAGCTGACCAGAGGTGGGAAAAAAATCATTAATATGCAAATGTGTGTGTGTGTGTGTGTGGGGGGGGTGGATGTTGAAAGCATGTTTACATATCTGGTTTCAGTTGGAAACGATAAGCTCGAAAATATTTTAAGCTGAAACCAATGTAAAATTAGTCAGTCTTGTTGGAAGACACTGAGGTAACATCTATGAAACTCTGCTGTATTGCAATCTGCTTGTATAATTTGGTACTTAACACAGCTAATGATTTAGTATCTTTTCACTTTGAAATGGCTAGTGTATCTATGTAGCTTAGTCAAGGATTTCTTTAAGTTCTGTCTGTGTAACTGATTATTTTTTCTATTTTGTATGCAATTATCTTTATCTCTACATATTTGATTTGCTACATCAGTGTTTTAATCTCTTTACTGTCACAGTAAGGTTTATGTATTCACTTCTAAGATAATGTGTGTGGTATTCAGTTACATATTTTTTATTAGTGAAGGAGAGGATGTTTACCACTGTCAGTTACCAAACTGTTGGTATCTACCTCTAATTTGTTGGATTGCTCTGCATATTACCATGTTATGTTTATTATTATCTTAATTGGCTAAAGACCAAGAGTGGCATGATAAGTGGTGCATCTCTAGCCCAGTAATCTAGAATGGTGCCAGTGAAATCTGGGAGGAAATTAGAGAATTCTGACAGCCTTCCCCTGAAATGTGTGTGTGTGTGTGTGTGTGTGTGTGTGTGTGTGTGTGTGTGTACTGTGTAATACTTTGCTTAAAAAGTAATTACCTTGGGTAAGGGGAATAAGAAGACACTGTGGCTCACAACAGGGGTATGAAAGAGGCATGGGGTGCTAGGTCAAAGTATCAGCTCTGTTAGTGATAAGTGTGTGTGTTTTTAGACCTAGTCTGGGTCAGGATGGTGGAATCCCATATGGACAATCACAAGGCATTCTTCAGCTATGTCCATAACCCCAAAGACAATACACAACAAACTGCTGAACTAATTGTAAATGGAGAAACCTATAGCAAATCTACTGGCTAACAAATGTATCTCCAATGATAACCCCCAGACACTCCTCAGAAAATACCGTCAACCATAATTCCCCCAACTATCACTAATTTATCCATATATTTTATATATATGTATATATATATATATATATATATATATATATATATACATATATATATTTTTTACAGCACTAACACTTTAAGTTTGCCATTCATTAAGAATTGAGCAAGTTACTTGCAAGTTACTTGCAGGTGTGAAAGGTAAGTATGACAGTCCTAATGAACTGTGCAGATTATTTACAGATGTACAAGGTACTTAGCATAACAATGTATGCCTTAGAAGTTACTGTTATGCTAAAGAGTCCATCCTTTCTTTGCCCTATTGGATCTCTGAATCTCATTCAGAACTCACTTTTTATATGCTCAAAATATGGATGTCAAGATATTCTCCTTGACCAGGTAGGTGGATTGCTGACAATGCAGTGCAGTGTAAGGAAGGTGCTGCACTCCTTTGTGTGTCATCCTTCAGATGAGATGATAAACTGAAGTCAAATCTGCTTGAATTGGTGATTGCTTAGGTAGATATAAAAGATCCCATAGCACCTATCAAAAAGACTTGGGGAAGTTCCCGAATTCCCTGGCCAAATTTCCTGTATTAGTATAAATACCATCTCATTTTTCTCTCTGAAAAGAGGCTACTAGCTCAATGGAACTAACCTGAATAACAAAGGATAAATAAATTATACTCAGGCCACTGATATTAATTATTGTGGGAACAGTTTCTAATCCTGAATTGTCCATCTGGCATCATGATATTTCAAAAATACATTATGTAGATCATCTTCCAAGCAGAAAAGATTTTAAGTGATGCATATCTCAGTGATACATAGCAAATCTCTCAAACACCACTGCATGTTTTCCTATATATTGCACAGAACAAGTTGTAGTAGTAACTGTAGCTGCCACACACCACTACAGAAAGTGACAGACTTCAATATACATTTTATACAATTACAGAATTATAATAGTATTTGCTAGCAATATGGTAAGCTCTTCTGCTGACCATATCCCATCACCATAAAATCATATTGCTGTAGACAAAGGTATGCCAAAAATGGGAGGGCTGCACTTAAGTGGTTTGTGGTTTAGGAAAGCTCAACTCTCTAGGTAATAATTTACGTGGATTGCCTTTAAACATGTTTTGTGAACTGCAATTTAAAGCTTAGTATAACTGAAAGAACTTTGTGATGACTATCATTGATCTTTAATACCAAGTTTTTGAAGCCCACCCAGTACATATAATAAAATATACAAAGGTGAAGTAGCCAAAGTAGTCAAATACTTCACCAAATAAAAAATGTGTACTGGCAACTTTTGGAAGCATCTGTGTTTTAAAGTTAAATTCATTTCCTATTATACTCATCACATTAGAGTCGCAAGTGATTCTGTAAAACAAATGAAGATTATAGTTGTTGATTGATCTTTTAGTTTCACAATTTACTTAGTTTTTTTTCTGTAGCACTAACCACAAAAAAAAAAAAAAAAAAAAGAAGAAGCTTTTGGGGGGTATTGATTTACATACAACTGCATATCCTTATGGCTAAAGCACCTACCTCTTTTGAAGACCAGGTTCTTCATTACTTTGTGGTTTCACTACTACCTCATCATGTCTTTTAATTTGTACTGTGAGGTTTAATACCTACAAAAACAAATTATTAGTAGTCTAGACATTAGTATAGGTAGTGAGGCATTATGTGTTCAAGTCTGTCATGATGCTACTGCAAAAATTTTCAGCTCTGAGCAAATCATTCAGCAAGCCATCCTTATCAACAAAATAAAATGCAAAAACAAGATACTCTTTGCATCAAAAACTGTTTCATTTGATATTTTACATGGTAAGGAGATTACATCCAATTCCAAATGTTTGTTACTTTCACTTGCTTCAGAAACTGGCCGATATACTTTAAGGGGAAACATTACCTTAATAAGATTGTGTGCCTATGTGTGTGTGTGTGTGTGTGTGTGTGTGTGTGTGTGTGTGTGTGTGTGTGTGTGCATGTACATGTACATGTGTACGTGTGCAATTCTTTTATCTTTATTTGCTTTTCTTCTTCATGCAGCATCTCAAACACCTCAAAAACTTAACGCAGCATGCAAGTATTTTAGACTTGAGATACAGTGAACTTTTACGTTATTAGTCCAGGTTTATGACATATAAATATAGAACAGTGCTTAGAGAATTTGTGTTGCTAATGTAACTCTCATTTACCAAAGACCCTGTATTGCTAAACTATTTCTGTCAGCTGTAACCTTACTTTATTACAAACAAGAAGAGGGACTAAACCTGGAAAGGATAGCCTGATAAAGCTCATGAGCTACAGTACTTGTTAAACTATTTCACAAAAGATAATGTCCTAGCAGCACTCTTATTTTATTTATTAATTTATTTATTTTACATTTGTTTACTGGGATGGCTCGACTGGACTAGCAGCCCATTTTCAGCAGAGGGCCAGGGAGAAAAGCTCTATAGAGTAGTAGATACAATGAGAAGGCATATATTTGTAAAGCATGATACATTTCAGATACAATTATACCATCTAACATTAGTTCACAAAATTTAGCATATTGCAACCAAGACTGGAAGAAAAGATTGCATGCAGACATACATATACAGAGTATACTGTAAAGTGTTAACTGCAGCATTTTTTTAGACACAACTGAATGGTATAAGGGGATTATATTGTTAGGAGATCGGAGAAGGAGGTATGCAAGGACAGCGAAGGAGACGCTGGGATGGGGGCCATGTTCTGTTTATCCATTGTTAGTGCAGGAGCATAGCCAGTTGTTATTTAGGTGTTTGTTGAGAAGGAGTTTGAATTTGGAGGCAGTAGTAGTGTTTAATATATGCTGGTTTTTGGGGTATGGTTTGAGAAATAGAGAGTCCCTGAAGGTATTATTCTCTTTGGTAACTTTTAATAGTAGTTTGTTAGATGACCATAGGTTCAGTTGGTTGTGTAAGGTTGCACTAGATTTTTAAGGGATGGGCAGTTGTCGGGTTGGTGTATACTGGAGTGGGCAATAGCGGGTTGGTTGAGTGACAGCAGATTTGGTAATTCAAGCCATTTGAGTTGTTTTAGGTCTGTACAGTGGTGTGTTCTGTTGGGGAGGTCAGTAGCAAATCTTGCAATTCTGGAGTAGCAGGCCTCTAATTTATTTAGGTCAGATTTTCTGAGGTTAGTGAATATAGGAGAAGCATACAGTATAGTGGATTGAAGATATGTTCTAGCAATATAATGTCTTGAGGAATGGTTTGGCTCTATATAGTGATCCAAGTTTAATGTGGACCTTTTTAATGGAAAGGGCTATATTTTAGTGAGTTATCAAGAGTGACTCCTAATAACTTGGTATAGTCAACTGGTTCTATTTTGGTATTATTAGAGGAAAGGATGAAAAAGGGGATGGGGGTACTGGAGATCTGCTGTTAGTAAATGGCACGTGTTTTGTCTTGTTAGGGTTTAGTATGTTTGTTTTCTGTAAGATAGAGTTCTATGTCTTTGAAGGCTGTTTCAGTTTTAAGCAAGAGTTCAGTGTGGGAGGGGGCTGTGCAGATGATGGTGGAATCAGCAACATATAGCACACTTGTGTCCTGGTTGGATGCAGTACTGAGTTTATTGGTGAAAATGGAGAAAAGAAGTGGCCCTAGAAGTGAGCCTTATGGGACACCTACAGAGAAACGCACCAGGGCTGAGATCTCGTCTTGCCACTTCACTGCTTGCTGACATTGGAACAGGTTGCTATGAAACCATGTGATTGCTGAATGGGAGAGATTAATGGTGGATAATTCATGGAGTAGCTTTTGGTGTGAGACTGTGTCAAAGGCTTTCAACATGTCCAGGAAAATGGATGATACACATTTGCTGCTGTTTCTTTTCTGATTGATAAGATTTGTGAAGCTTATGAGAATAGAAGTGGTGATGTGCTTGGGCCTAAAACCATGTTGGGAGATGGAAAGAATGTTATTTCATAGTAGGTAAGTCAGTAGTTGTGAACGCATTTTTCTAGTATGGCGATTGGTCTGTAGTTTGATAGTTCTGAGGAAGTGCCACCTTTATGTAAGGGGATGATGTGGGAGATTTTCCAAAGTTTGGGGACATATTGTTCAGAGATGGAATGGTTAATGAATAAGGAGACTGGATATGAAATGGAGTCTGCTGCTAGTTGTAGAAATGGTCAGGCATTGATCTGCAGCACGTTTGGTGGGTTTTAGTTGAAGAAGGAGTTTTTTTATGTAGCTGGTCTGAATTATCTGAAATGAGACAGTTATGGGTTGAGGGTAGAAATCTTGGCAGTAGTAACTGGAGTGTTGTTACTGTTTAAAAGGGACTATGTAGAATTAATGAAATGTGAGTTAATTTCGGCTGCTGTACTCTTGGTGGATGTGAGAAGGTTGGGAGATGGAGTGATGGCCTGATGAGGATTTAGGAGTTGGCAACTACAAATAAAGTCTTATTTAATGAGCGCTTTCGGTGGACACAATGCTTCACCTTCATCAGATACCATAAAATCAATTAACTGTTTTTATGCACTTATCAAATAGCTAAACTAATTGATTAATTAGTTAATTACAAATAGTAAAGCCACTTATCAAAAAAAGAAAAAGAAAAAGAGTACATATATACAACACCAAGCTATATTGTAATGTCATGCAAAAACACAGTCTGAAATGTTCTAAAAATGCTAACCATAACTTAAAAAACAACTTTAAAAACAGCAGCAACAGGAAACTAAACTAAGCTAGTCAGGAGATTAGGTAGTATAAATCCCATTAAAGTCTTCCAGTGACATTTAGCTCATTTACAAAGCTTGTTCTTCAAAAATGTCTATGTATGTTAAAGACTAGTTCTTCTTACAGATCTTATTAAACGTAAATTCGTTCCCAGGTGAACTAATACTAGACATCACCAAATTACTCCATAAGGAGTATAACGATAGAACAAAAAAGGGTGTGTAATAAACTAAAAAATGTATGTATTATATAATAAATAACCAGTAAATATTAAGTAAATATGTAGACATAAATATAAAAGTAAAAATAAACCAACATTAATTTTGTTTCATCTTCTCAAAGCTAACCATTTAAGAATACATTTAATGGACAGGTGTTCATTGAGGCCAGGATGTATATGCGCTGTTGTTCTTATTTGCCACATTAATTCATCTATCTCAAGTAATAGTTGCCAAGGACCCCCTCTTGGATCACTTTGCCTTTGGTGTAAAATAACAAATTTAAAATGATGGTCTGGGCATTCTATGATGTGTTTTGCCAAAGCATTATTCATGTCTTTTTTACTAATGGCATAACAGTGCTCGTAAATACGTTGTTTAATTTTTCTTTCTGTTTTGCCTATGTAAAAGGCCTTGCAATGGTCACATAATGCGGCATAAACAACACCCTTAGTCTCACAATTATATCTCATATTAATGTTGTAAAGCCTATCATTAATGACAACTTCTTTTACTACTAAGATTAGTTTACATTGTGGACAAGCTCCACATTTAAACATGCCATAAGATCTATTAACATGTAATTTCTTCCTCCTTTCAAGTAATGTTTTGAGGTTAAAGTTCCTTCTTTATGTAATTTTTGGTTGCAACCCTAGCTTTTTACATAGGGTTTGATCCTCAGTAATGATTTTCCAATTTTTATTCAAAATTTGCCTAATTACTTGATACTTTATAGAGAAAGTACAAAGGAAGCTAATCTTGTATGTGTTTTTCCCAGTAGGTAATGGGGCATCATCTTGTTCAAAAGATGGTAGGCTAATATGCTCTACTTCCCCACCCAACAATGGTTTAAAATGTCCAGTATGACATTTACATAAAACCTTGGTCTTAATATTAGCCACTAGGTTGATAGGATAACCTCTGTTAATAAACATATTTTCTAAGTTCTCACATTCTTTCTCAAAATCGAAAAACTCAGTAATCATTCTGGCCGCCCTTACCATCTGTCCTTTAACGACCGCTTTCTTTTGATGGTAAGGGTGGCTATTACTGAAGTGTAAGAAAGCATTAGAGTAAGTGGATTTCCTATAAATTCTACTTTTGTACTTAGAGTTGACTCTGTCCTTGATTAATAAAATGTCAAGGAAAGTAATAGAGTTTTCGTCTAGGTTATAGGTGAATTCCAAGAATTCTGTCAACTCGGTAATACTTGCTATAAAAGAAGGTACTAAAGATTTTGGCCCTTTCCAAATAATAAACATGTCATCCTGGTACCTAGTGTTTCCTGTTGCTGCTGTTTTTAAAGTTGTTATTTAAGTTATGGTTAGCATATTTATAACATTTCAGACTGTGTTTTTGCATAGCTTGGTGTTGTATATATATATTCCTTTTCTTTTTCTTTTTTTTGTTAAGTGGCTTTACTATTTGTAATTAACTAATTAATCAATTAGTTTAGCTATTTGATAAGTGCATAAAAACACAGTTAATTGATTTTATGGTATCTGATGAAGGTGAAGCATTGTCTCCACCGAAAGCGCTCATTAAATAAGACTTTATTTGTAGTTACCGGCTCTTATCGTGTTTCTCTCTCGCTTGCTTGTTTAAGAAGTTTGTTTGTTTTTTATTTTGTGGTTCTTCATTGGTGTTTTTCATGTCGAGTGAAACCGGAACGGCAACTCAAGTCCTTTTTACTCAGGACGAAGTTAATAATTTGAACGTTTCCAACCAAGATAATGGAATCGGTAACCTAACAGCTCTTGTTCAGGTTTTGTTGGGGCGAGTCGATGCCCTAACCCAATGGCTAAATGCACCACTTCTTAACAGTGTGAACACACAGCAGCAAAGCTAATTAGTAACCAACGCTAGTCAACAAAATTTTATAGGAGCAAGAACAACGCTAGCTCCTAATTCTACCATGCCAGTCCCTAATTCTACTGTTCCATCTGTTAATAATCCTGGTCTAGCAGTATCACAACCAAACGGGAGGGACCTGCCAAACAACGAAGTAGCAGCACAGGAAAGTGTGTTCCCTTCCATGGCTAGTTTCCTCGGTAACAATAACTTTTTTGGCTCTGAAAACAATGCAGATAGCCAACAGGACAATGAACCTATGGAGAGTGCCTTATCTACCAGCATTAATGACTTTGACTTTAAGCTATACAAATGTAGGAAATTGCAACTTGAAGTTGCATATTTACAAGAATGTATAGACAAAAAAATAATACCTAAAGGGTTGTGTCAGTGGCGCTACCCAATGGGATTGGTGGAAGACTCCCTCTTTCATAGAGAACTTTTGGCACTATTTGATAGACAGGGTTTTGAGTTTTTGGGGGCTCTGATCAACTTTTATAAAATGGAAATTGGTGACTTGAAGGCCAAATTGGAGATTTTAGAACATTTTATTAAAAATCACAACGAGTTTCCAAGACACAAGTATGAATATGCTCGGATTTTTACGAGCATAGAGGCCACAATGACCAAGTTGCTAGCAACAAAAAAGAAAAAAATAGCTCGAGATGTACATGATTATTCAAATAACAAAGCATATCCTAGAACCCCTTTTAACATTCCCACTATCTCAAATGTTTCCAACCAGTCTCCTGAGGTGAACAATATTAATAGTCCTGAAACATCGGATAACTACATTAATGGAGACTCTTTGTCTGGCGAGGTACAAACACAACCTCTGAGACGTAGTGAAAGGCTTAACAACAACAATGCCTCTAGGAATGACAATACAGCTTTTAATAGCAATCAATACAGAGGTTTAAATAATAATAACAACACTGACGTGACAGCTACATCGAACCAGCAGGGTTTTCACAGGAACCCCAATGGGCAACAGAACAACCGCCAATCGAACAGGAAACAACCTCTACCATGAAACAGATGAAGACAGCGGAGGAGATAGTGCATGAATTAAGTCACAATTCTAACCCCTGTATACACAAAAGTTCTGAGGGAGACTTCAACATTTATAACTTTACAGGGTTGGACATTACCCAAGAATTGGTTGATTTTTTCTCAAAGGGCTTATCTTTTGTACCCAGTAGGAAAATGGATTTAGTAAAGACCATTATAGATTTAAAATTATTTGTCCGTAAGTAAAATTTGGATATCTTAATAGGTGAAAATACATCTTTAGTCAGCTCTAGAAGAGTTTCTAGTATTTTCCATCCACCTTTACATCCAAGTCTTGGCCTTTTTGAAAGAATGTGTGAGATGGATTTTAGAGCAATGCCCAAAGATAGCAATAACCAGCTTATTAGTAATATGAACATTAAACCATCTGAGTATGAATTTATCCATTTATTGAATGTATGTAACATTTGTGTAATGAAGCCTGACAAGGGAGGGGGGCTGGTTTTTATGGATTATAACGCATATGTTGAACGCATGAGAAAACATCTAGATACAGTTGTTTACAAGCAAGTCTCTATAAATGAGGTCAATGTGGCTTATAAGAGGATTAAAAGCATTTTAGAAGATTTATTCTTAGAAGCCTACATTGACATAGACTTGCATCAATACTTATCGATGTTAGCACCTAAGGTACCAGCCCTTTTCAGCACTCCTAAATTACATAAGTCAATTAATAATCCACCATTTAGACCAATAGTAGATGGGCAGAGGTCTGTGACGTATGCATGCGCCAAATATGTCGATAGTATATTAAAACCCCTTATTGAATCTGAACCACAAAACTGTAAAGATTCATGGGGTTTTTTACATAATATTAATGGCCTTGAATATCAGGCTCAAGCATGCTTTCTGACAATAGATGTTAAGGACCTTTACACCGTCATACCCCAGAACTTAGGGCTCGAATGGATTAGAGACTTTCTGTTACTTAGGAGTGTCCCAGATGAAACTATTTACCTAATTGAAACATTATTGGAGATAGTTTTATCCAACAACTTCATGGCCTTTGAAGGTGAAATATACTTACAAAAATCTGGTGTGGCCATAGCCTCACCATGTGGCGGTAGCTTTGCAAATGTCATCATGATCCATTGGGAAAACACGTTGTTCTTTACCCATCCACTCTTTCAAGAGCATGTCACCTGGTACACTAGGTACCAGGATGACATGTTTATTATTTGGAAAGGGCCAAAATCTTTAGTACCTTCTTTTATAGCAAGTATTACCGAGTTGACAGAATTCTTGGAATTCACCTATAACCTAGACGAAAACTCTATTAATTTCCTTGACATTTTATTAATCAAGGACAGAGTCAGCTCTAAGTACAAAAGTAGAATTTATAGGAAACCCACTTACTCTAATGCTTTCTTACACTTCAGTAGTAGCTACCCTTACCATCAAAAGAAAGCGGTCATTAAAGGACAGATGGTAAGGGAGGCCAGAATGATTACTGAGTTTTTCGATTTTGAGAAAGAATGTGAGAACTTAGAAAATATGTTTATTAACAGAGGTTATCCTATCAACCTAGTGGCTAATATTAAGACCAAGGTTTTATGTAAACATCATACTGGACATTTTAAACCATTGTTGGGTGGGGAAGTAGAGCATATTAACTCACCATCTTTTGAACAAGGTGATGCCCCATTACCTACTGGGAAAAATACATACAAGATTAGCTTCCTTTGTACTTTCTCTATAGATTATCAAGTAATTAGGCAAATTTTGAATAAAAATTGGAAAATCATTACTGAGGATCAAACCCTATGTAAAAAGCTAGGGTTGCAACCAAAAACTACATATAGAAGGAACCTTAACCTCAAAACATTACTTGAAAGGAGGAAGAAATTACATGTTAATAGATCTTATGGCATGTTTAAATGTGGAGCCTGTCCACAATGTAAACTAATCTTAGTAGTAAAAGAAGTTGTCATTAATGATAGGCTTTACAACATTAATATGAGATATAATTGTGAGACTAAGGGTGTTGTTTATGCCTCATTATGTGACTTTTACATAGGCAAAACAGAAAAAAAAAATTAAACAACGTATTCACGAGCACTTTTATGCCATTAGTAAAAAAGACATGAATAATGCTTTGACAAAACACATCATAGAATGCCCAGACCATCATTTTAAATTCATTATTTTTCACCAAAGGCAAAGTGATCCAAGAGGGGGTCCTTGGCAACTATTACTTGAGATAGATGAATTAATGTGGCAAATAAGAACAACAGCGCATATACATCCTGGCCTCAATGAACACCTGTCCATTAAATGTATTCTTAAATGGTTAGCTTTGAGAAGATGAAACAAAATTAATGTTGGTTTATTTTTACTTTTATATTTATGTCTACATATTTACTTAATATTTACTGGTTATTTATTATATAATACATACTTTTTTTATTTTATTACACACCCTTTTTTGTTCTATCGTTATACTCCTTATGGAGTAATTTAGTGATGTCTCATATTAGTTCACCTGGGAACGAATTTACGTTTAATAAGATCTGTAAGAAGAACTAGTCTTTTAACATACATAGACATTTTTGAAGAACAAGCTTTGTAAATGAGCTAAATGTCACTGGAAGACTTTAATGGGATTTATACTATCTAATCTCCTGACTAGCTTAGTTTAGTTTCCTGTTGCTGCTGTTTTTAAAGTTGTTTATTAAGTTATGGTTAGCATTTTTAGAACATTTCAGACTGTGTTTTTGCATGACATTATAATATAGCTTGGTGTTGTATATATGTATTCCTTTTCTTTCTCTTTTTCTGATAAGTGGCTTTACTATTTGTAATTAACTAATTAATCAATTAGTTTAGCTATTTGATAAGTGCATTAAAACACAGTTAATTGATTTTATGGTATCTGATGAAGGTGAAGCATTGTCTCCACCGAAAGCACTCATTAAATAAGACTTTATTTGTAGTTACCGGCTCTTGTCGTGTTTCTCTCTCGCTTGCTTGTTTAAGAAGTTTGTTCGTTTTTTATTTTGTGGTTCTTCATTGAGGATTTAGGAGTTGTTTAATGGTAGACCAGAATTTCTGAAGGTTGTTTTGATATTTTTGTTGGGCTTTGGTATAGTAAAACTTTTTGTCATTATGAGTGTGTTTACTAGCTACATTTCTTAGTTGACGATAAATTAGAGAGACATTTGGGTTTTGGATGCTTGATAGTGTAGCCAGGCTCTATCTCTTTGTTTCATAATTTGTATAGTGTCTTTAGATAGCCATTGAGTTGGTTTAGCTTTTATGTGAATTTTTCTAATTGGGGTCAGAGAGTTAAGAGTACTTAGGAATACAGTACTAGAGTACTGGACAGCATCATCTAAGTGGAGGTGTTTTAGGGGGGGACCGGTTGTGTTGTCTGAGGAGGGAGTTCAACGTTTCAATGGAAAAGTGTTTTTTCTCCAGATATTACTCTTTTGGCAGGGCATATTTTTTGTCTGAGGAGATAGGTGGACATATGGTCACTAAGTGAGTCTGGGAGGCAGTCAGATTGATTACATAGGTTTGGCTGGTTGGTGACTATCCAATATAGAATGGGTGAGCAGCCAATCTAGTATAGAATGTCTGTTACTATGTTTGTCTATTCTGGTTGGTGTGCATATTAGTTGTGAGACGCATAGAGGTTGATAAAATTTGTAGGGTTGTTAGAGCTACAGGTGACCCAGTCTAGGCTGAAGTCACCTCACCTAAAATTAGTGTTTCTTGATTATAAATTGTAGAAGCCCAGCAGAGCAAGTTTTCAATAGTGAGGGTATTGCTGCCAGGAGCTATGTAGGCAGCTATAATGATAATGCTCTTATTGATGTTTAGGTGGAGGTGTGAAACTAGTATTTCTGAATCAGAGGATGGAGGTGGGTGACTAAGTGTTGTAGAGTAAGATTATTTTGTATATAATAGCTATGCCGCCACCATGCTTGTGCTGCCTGTCGAATCTTGGATATTATATCCGTGCGGTAAGAATTCTTTATCTCTAGCATGATACTGTAACCAGGTTTCGGTTAGTACAGAGATGTCAGGGGAGTATAGTGAGAGAGTGGCTTGACATTCAGGTACTTTATTTACAATACTTCTAAGATTCATGTTAATGATTTGTAGTTAGAGGACTCGTGTATGAATGAGGGTATTGTGGGTGTCAGAATTATATTGTGGATAAGGTGCATGATACTGGGGGTCTGGACTGGGATTTGGGTGTATGTCTCCACTTAGCTAAGTAGAGATGCATTGAATAGGAATAGGTGAGAGAGTTTGGGTATTAGCTTGGTGCATTTTCTGATCTTGTCATATTTTTAAGTAAAACTACTGATCTGCATCAGGGATTAATGTATATCCACTTCCTGTACAATAGGTGCTTGTTTACCACCTAAAAAGAAAGATTTTATTGTGACTTGACATTGTGACTGTCTTACTCTGCTTTTAAGATGCTTGCTTTGAAATACTACACTGGTACTGCTGCCCGATGGATGGGAATAGGTTACTCTGCGTTGCATTCATTGTCCAGCCATTCTGACAACCAGACTGAAGATGAAGTGGCAAAACTGCTGCAGCTGAAAGGCCAGCTTGGGACTGATGATGGGAAATCTAAATTTGTCCTAAAGACCCCAAAGGGTACCAGGGATTACAACCCAAAACAAATGGCCATTCGAGAGAAAGTTTTCAACATTATTATTAATTGCTTCAAACGTCATGGGGCTGAGACTATTGACACACCTGTCTTTGTGCTGAAGGAGACACTGACAGGGAAGTATGGAGAAGATTCTAAGCTCTGTCTCTACGATATGATCTTACTGTACTCTCTGCACGCTATTTGGCAATGAACAAAATCAAAGCTATTAAACGATACCACATTGCCAAAGTATATAGATGTGATAATCCCGCTATGACAAAGGGTCGGTACAGGGAGTTCTATCAGTGCGATTTTGACATTGCTGGTGAATACAACCCCATGTTACCTGATGCTGAATGTCTGCGTATTGTATATGAAATTCTGGGGGAGCTACAGATTGGAGTGTTTCCCATCAAGGTTAATGACCGAAGAATTCTGGATGGCATGTTTGCAGTGTGTGGCGTTCCAGATGAAAAATTCAGAGCAATTTGCTCCTCAGTAGACAAATTAGACAAGACACCTTAGGAAGATGTGAAGATGGAGATGGTTGGAGAAAAGGGTCTTGCACCAGAAACTGCTGACCTTATTGGACAATACATTCGGCTTAATGGTGGAATGGAGCTCATCGATCACCTTCAGAATGATCCCCTGCTGTTCCAGAACAAGGTTGCTGTGGAGGCACTCAGTGATATGAAAGTGCTATTTGAGTATTTGACACTTTTTGGAGCAACAGATAAGGTCAACTTTGATTTGAGTTTAGCACGTGGTTTAGATTATTACACTGGAGTGATATATGAAGCAGTTTTGCTGCAGAATCCAAATGAGATTCAGCCTCAACAAAAGGACCATTCAGAGGAGTCTGTTGGTATTGGTAGTGTTGCTGGAGGTGGAAGATATGATGGACTAGTGGGAATGTTTGATCCTAAAGGTCGCAAGGTCCCCTGTGTTGGTGTCAGTATTGGAATTGAACGGATATTTTCTATAATGGAACAGAAAGCTGAGAATTCTGCAGAAAAAATCTGGACAACAGAGACCCAGGTGTTAGTAGCATCTGTACAAAATAAAATGCTGAATGAATGGATGAAGCTTGTAACAGAGCTGTGGAATTCTGGGATCAAGGCTGAGTTAATATACAGAAAGAATCCTAAACTCCTGAACCAGCTGCAGTACTGTGAAGAGAATGGGATCCCACTGGTGGCCATCATTGGAGAGCAAGAATTGAAGGATGGAGTGGTGAAACTTTGGGTTGTAGCCACTAGAGAAGAGGTGGATATTCCCAGAGGTAGTCTAGTAGAAGAAATCAAGAAAAAAACTAATCATTCCTAGCACACTTGACATGTTTTTTGCTACGTTCTCAGACCTGTCTCATCATTATTTAACTTATTGGGCTCGTTTTTGAATTACAGGACAGAATTAGCTGATCCCCTTTAAGAAACTTCCACTTTTATACTCAAAACAAAATCAGAAGATTTTAGACATCTGGAATGTTTTGTGTCTGTCTGCCAAAACTAACTAGTCATATGAAGTCACTGTTGCAATGATAGCTTGTGAACCAGAGAACCATAAGTTATACGGAACTTGGACGGGACACCCCCAAGGATATTTTGCATGATGCCTTATTTTTTGGCTGCCACGTAATTTAAGATCATTTTAACAAAAGCAAAATATTCTAAGTAAAAAGACAGTAAAACATCTGGGATTTTGATAATGTTTCATATTGCTCTTATCTGAAGTACATGCTGTCTAGTTTACTGCATTCTGTAAGAGACTGTTGGGAGGGTGGTCTAATGTTTAAGGTGTTTGCCTTACAAATACAAGATGCAGCGTTTGAGTCTCACAAGGGATTATTGGCTAGGCTTAAAATGGCTCACAAAGGCAGTTAGCTTAGTACTAATCTATGAACCTATCTATCTATGAACTGCTACATTTGTCTCTTCTTTGTATGTCTACCCAACAAAGTCCTAACAGTGTTGTGTTGTAGAGACTTATACTGTACTTTTGTAAGAATAACTGTCACCAGGAGTGCAACATAGTAGGGTATCTAGGACCTGAAATAATCTGCTCACAATTAATGAAACAGATAATCATTAAGAGACTTGACATTTTGGTTTATAGTTTATTTTAAGAGCTTCCCAAATGACATTTGTAATATATAAGCTTCTTGCCACATGCTTTCTTAAAGTAGTGATTGCAGTGGGGAGTCTATTTTGAGCATGAATGCTTCTAAACAAGAACCTCCCTGAATATAGTGGATCCTACTGCTTGATAATTATGTGGATTTGCACTAGAGCCTTCCTGTTCATTATTTTAGGGTCTGTTAGGCCTCACTAGTATGGCTGATTAAGCAACCTCACTCACCTAGGACGAATGAGCTAGCAACAGCTGTTCCCTCCCACCTTCCTCCAACTAATCAGTCTTGGATCATTTGGGTCACATTCAGGTATGTATACCTCAATGCCACAAAGATAGGTAACTAGTTGGTTATTTATTATTTACTTATTTATTATTTCAGTTTTTAAGCATTTTAGCCTTACTGGGCTAGATAGCCCTTCTTTCAAGGTAAGTATGGTGGGCCACAGGATTAACAGTTTTATTGGAAACATTTCAAATGCCAGTTCTATATATGGGCTTGCAAGACTACATTCAGACTCAGAATGATAATGAAACTTCCCAGCTACCCTTATTTAATGCCGGGCCCATACAAACCTCCTTATATTTTTATTCCAGCTGTCCAGCTGATAAGCAAGTTTTTTCATGGTAATACAAATATATCAATATGTATATATGTGTATATACACACACACATATATGTGTGTGTGTGTGTGTGTGTGTGTGTATCTATATATATATATATATATATATATATATATATATATATATATATATATATATATATATATATACACACCTGACTTTGTTGAAATCTCAGATTATCAAATCTTATTTTGTTGACACTCAAAATATCAAACCTCACTTCATCAGGGTGGGTTAGGGATGGTGGGATTTGGTTTTCTTTTGGCGGGGGGGGGGGGGTTAACTGGTTACTTACCCTGGGCCGATCTTCATTGTTCCGTTCATTCAATGATGTGGGATTTCGATATTTTCAGCATTAACAAACTTGGATTCAGTAATATGGGATTTTGATCAACTCAGGTAAATCCATATATATATATATATATATATATATATATATATATATATATATACAAGGCCTCTATCATCTGAATAAAACATTTTTGTTATGTCTTATAAACCTATCTAGCTGTTTATGATATTTAACAGGGCTTGCAAGTTCAGAAAACATAGTTATTTGGCTTCAGAGGCTCAGAAAATATAGTTCTTTCTTCAGAAAATATTTACTGTACCAGAGCCAGATTAGTTACTAATGAAGTATGCAGTTTTAAGTAATAGTCTGTAGGTCTTGAATATGAGAACAGCTATAGATTATGACAAGAGATTTGAAGAACTCACCAAAATAGCCTGAGAGACTTCTAGCTTCTTGTCAGGTTCCCTGAATGGCCGAAGGGCACTGCACAATTTGTTGCATCAACTAAGGGGCCACATATTTTTAATAAAATAAGTATTAAACTGTTGAAGTAATTGGGGTTAGATAACCAGAAATCTTGCACAGGAGCTTGTGACTGGTATTCAAACCGTAAGACAAACAATCATGGCAAAAGTGTACATCCTTGCATTTCATAAAACTATAGTCCCAGAAAAAAAATCATGTTTCATACTTAAGTGATATTATCATTAAGAGGTGGTAAGGTCTAGTTAATACTTGAAGGAAAATCATATAATACAGGAGGGAACATCTTCTAATAAAGATGTGCTGTCTTTACAGATATACTGTCTTTACAGATAACAGAAATGGCATAAGATAAGGCTGTGGCACTGCATTATTTGTCAAAAATAATGTCATTCTTAGTCTACATTAATACTTTAGAGTAATTCAACCTCTGAAAACAGTCCCAACTGGCTACTAGAACAAGTTCCCCTAGGTGGTCATTCTAAACATCAAGTTGCAGTGATATACATCTCCCCCTTCCTCTATCACCCTCTTTGAAGCTATAATATGTGTCATTCTTCAACATACAAAACATCATAAACATACTAGTAGATAATCTAAACCTTAACTGGCTAGGGTCCCAAAAATCACACCTTAACAGAGCTGCCCTTTCCTACAACCTGGCCCAGGTATTTGATGATCAGACTTGCCCTAACTGTATCATAGGTTTATAGTTGTGTACTAGGCTAAAGGCTCTGAAGCCTTTAGAAGCCTAGCGCATATAAGTGCCCTGGCATCGTGCCGCCTGACACTAGTTCCGAGTGCCTCTATCAATCAGAGCCACTGGAATGATCCACAAGTAGAACTTTCTATTACCCATCCACTCATCAAGATTTCTCTTGAAGAGGGACAATCAGATTATCTGCTTGACTTGTATGGGAAGTCAATTCCAGAGCATGGGCAGTGTCTGGGTGAGGAACCTATCCCTCTAGCACATTCTGTTGATTGTGGTAATGAGGTTAAGGTCTCTGGAGCATGTGGTGCAGTGGGATTGGGATTTCTTTAGATGTAGCATTTCTAACAGAACTGGATCTGACATGGCTTTGTAAGTCAAGCAGAGATTGCCTCTAAGTAGGCAATATGAGACAGAGAATACCTGGAGTCTTTTGAGTCTGTCCGTGTAGGACATGTGTTTAATGCCTAGAATCCTCTTAATGAGGTACTTCTGTGACCTCTCTAGCTGTTGCAGTTGTCTAGTGAGGTACATGCCAAATGGTGCATTATACTCTATGATTGGTCTAATGAGGAAAGAGTAGTGAGAGATGATGACCTCTTTCTTCCTTGATGCACAACCCTTAATAATGAGATGTGCCACATAGAAGGACTTTCTGACTACAGTGGCAATGTGGTGATCAAAGGAGAGGTTGCTGTCAACTTGCATCCTCAGATCTCTTATAACACCTTCAATGTTCAGAGGGCTGCCATCAATGTGGTAATTAGTGGGAACTGAGTTTTTACCAAAGGGGATAATGACACATTTTTTGGCGTTAAGCTTAAGGCCATGGTTTTGACACCAGTCATTGGTCTCAGTGAGGCCTTTCTGTAGGATGTCTGCATCACTTGGGGAGTTAATAATGACTCCCAGCTTGCAGTTGTCTGCGAACTTGGTCAGCCAGAGTCCCTTTGTGTTGGCCTGGACTTCTAAGAAGTAGATGCTGAACAGGAGAAGACCCAGGACAGATCCCTGTGGGACTCCACTCGTGACTGGTTGGCAGTCTGACTTGGAGTCCACTACTTTCACACTGTATAAATTTCACATTTACACCTTTAGACATTGTATTAACTAATACGACTGACAACTCCTTAATCTTCATGTTTCTCCTAACCCACTTAATGATCACCTAAAAAACTGCTTAATTTTCACGTTTCTCCTAAATCACTTAGTGATCACTGCCCTACCTGGTCATTAAACAGCAAGAAAATGTTGTGTCTTTCAGCTTTTCTCGGTTAGAGGACACTACAGCAGAACTCCGGTCCGCTAATGATTGGCAGTGGATTTTTATGGTGCCAAGTTGCCAGCCCGACACCCAACCTTCAAAGAAGGCACACCCATTCATGCACGCACCTACCTGCATATCTTTAAACATCATTCAACCGCAGGGAGGACATGCAGACTCCACACAGAAGGCGCTCCAGCCAAGACTCGAATGGGAGAACCTCTTGCTGTGAGGCGACAATGCCAACTGCTGCACCACTGCAGCAGTTAAACAGCAAGAAAATCCCATTCTTAATCTCCTAGACAAGAACTATAACAGACAGCTCTCCAGATAACCTCTTGTCTGAACAAGTACACATAAATTGGACCCCCTTTTACAAGACTGTGTCTCTACTCTGTCTACTTTCTAAAATATTCTATATACAAGATAGACTCCATTCCCATTAAAACAATAAGAAATATGGTACACCTAATCTCTTGATTTCTGACAACATCTGATAAGTGTTTGGAAAAACAATCTGATAGCTTTAAAACTCAGGAAGAAATCCTGAAAAGAGTGGAATGCTGACCCTTCCAATCTAAAAAAACATAGCACTTAACTTGGATTAAAAAAAGAAAACGGAATTATTACAAATCAAGTCAAATCTGTGTAGTGCAAAAAACTACAAAAACTACAGCTGGTCATCCTGGGAAATTCTAGAATTCATTAAAATAAATAGATATTTCTAATCTGTTTTCCAAGTCTGCTTCTGTTCACAGCTTCCTTGCTTCTCTCAAAACTAAAAGACAGCATTAACATATAACCCTAGTCTAAGAATTCTCTTTTTACCACTCTTCTCCATACAACTCCCCCCTTCCCCTTCATAACTTCCTATATCATTCCTTTCATTTTCGCATCATTACTAAATCTGAGGCAGAAAAGCTTCTTGAACAAATAGACTGTGCCTAGCAGTCATTCTTCCACTCTATTTATCCTGACATCTTTAACCTGGGTTGTATCAATTTAGCCAAGACTTCTGGTCAGCATAACCCTCCTAACCACTATCCTTCCACACAGCTTTAAATATGCCCTTGTCATACCATTCCCAAAAGTCTGCATTCCTTCTTCAGCCTGTGACTGCAGTCACTGCTGTCCTGCTTCTAAACTCTGTTCTCTCACCAAGATTCTAGAAAAATCATTTATAACTAAATTCTAGATTACATAGCTAAGTATGACATTCTCAATAAATGGCAACATGGATTCCATCCCAGCTGCAGCATACTAGCACAATCTCCTCTCTTACTGATCAAATTTTCTGTAATGTGGAACAAGATAAAGTTATTGGTGATATCTTGCTCAATCTTAGACATGCCTTCGATACAGGTGTCCACTCCCTCCTGTTTCATATACTAGGTGAAACTGGTTTCTCTAATCATAAATTACAAAGAAAAAATAAATGTCACACATCAAACATTTAAATAAAACATAAACACAAGTGAACCAATACGATTGATGAAAACATAAATATTAATAAATACCATCACAATTCTTGAATTCTTTTTGCATGACAAATTAAACAATTGCAGACATTTAAACATGCAATAATACAAATATAAATATAAAGAGCAATACAAAAAGGGTGGGATTCCAAAATGTGTTACATTGTACTACTCTGAAATGTTTGGAGAAATTAAAGTGGCAATGTAGCAAACATTATACATGTGTGGTACACAAAGAAATAATAACATTGACAAGGCAGTTTTTTTCCACTTGACTAATGCAGTATATGCTTGTTTTGTTTGCATTATAGCCATAGGTACACACAAGACAGGTAGGAATGCCAAACCATTCTTAGACTATTTTTGGATTAATTAAAGAGGCAACATAAAAACAGCGTTCATTTGTGATACGGACCAGAACTGTAACAATGACAAGACAGATGTTTATACAAGGCACTACTGCAGTGTGTTGACTTACACATACACGCACACACACACATATGTATTTATGAGCGAGAAAACATTCTTTATTTGAACATCATAAAGATTCACTTTTTTACACACGGATGATAAGCAGCTACTTGTATATGGTTCTGGTATGTGACATACTGTCATAGACAATTGAGGATGGCAAACAGCTTTATACATTGAGAACACAACATGACTATGGACAACACACATATGTGGAAAAACATGCATCAGTGGCCACAAAAGAAGCCCACTATGAGCATTAAAGTAGAAATATTAACATCTATATAAAACAGTTTCCAAAGGAAGCCTCACAAATATGGGCAATATAACACTATACAGGTTGCATCTTCCATGCAAAGTGTTCTTCAACAATACCACATGCCAGGAGCACTCTCATTATATACTGATACAGCACAGACCTTAAAGGTGATACAGCCCCACAGATGTGATGCAGTAAATAAGTGGACATACCTTGGTATCAGACAACTAAGCTATCTGTTTATATAGAGGCAATAGTCCCTTATATTGCATGCCTCAGAATATTCCAGACTTGTGTGTCATATTGGCTACCATATTTAGATCTTTATATCACTAATGGATCTCAACAGCATGCAATGTTTCAAAATGTTATTCTCTGCAAAATGTGCAGCTGATCTGTGACTGATAGTACTCAGTGCCAATATTTGAAAACATTCACTGATCCAAAAATAAAAGCAAAAGAATGCAACTCATGTACAACAAGCCAGCCACATTGATGTGGATAGACAAAGCCTTGATAATGACTCAGATTTGATTTCATTTATGTAGCCTATTGTTCCATAGGAGCTGTCAGGCAAAACACTTTTGAAGTTATACCCGCTGACCTGTATTTGAGCGGAGGGATAATGACAATGGGCTAGAGAGAGGCAGGTGGTCCTTGAACTTTGTGCCTTGGTCAAAACCAGACCAATTATTGGCAGCTGGACTAGGTGAATGGGCAGACCTGAAGGGGATATGTCAGCTTAGCAGGCTGAGGGGTGTGGACATACATAAAGCAAAGCCCATGACTAATATCTCACAATTGCCTTCTGAATATTACCAGCACATGGAGATAGGGTCCTCTAGTAGTCTTACAAGCCATCCCATTGAGCACCGCTGATGTTAAAACATGGTGGTAGGGCCTTCTACTACTCTTACAAGCCATCCCATTGAGCAGCACTGATGGCTTTTAGGCACACTTTCTACTGCACCCAGATAGTGACCTTAGCACAGAGGGGTTAATAACTTGTGTGATACTGAATAAGTGTGCTACTACGGGAGACAGATATCCACAGAAGTCAGCCCAATCCATAGAAACTCATTGGAAAAGACTTATAGAGGACTATGCCTATAATGCAGGGCTTAAAACCTGAATGAGAGCTGAGTGAAGATGAAAAAACTTGGACCTTGCAGGTTAAATCTAGAATTTTACAGGCATTTGGAGTACCATGCAGTCTGGTCATGTCTGGGTACATATGCAGCTGTCAGTATGCAGTGGTCTGAGAAGTACAAGCACATGTCAATACAGTATTGTACAGAGTATCATGTAAAGCAATGGGTCACAACAAATCAGTAGCAGTTCATACATGCTAGTACTGTGATGGATTGTGAAACTGCAACAATAGTCTCACATACCACTCCTGTCAGTACCAGCAGCTACATTACCCATTATCACATATTATTATAATAGGCTTTGTTATACTGGTAAAATTTCGGTATGTGAGCAAGGAACTGGGAAATATCATTCACTGTTGTGGTTAGCGTGTTAGTCAATTACTCATGAGTACTTGTTGCATACTTGTAGAAACGTTTAAATGGTTGCATAACACTAAGCATGTGCAGCACAGTATACTGACAGCAGTGGCATGCATGGGTAATATAAAACATGTTTAACATATGCTATATTTACCAGAAAGTGTAGTAACAATATGTACAATGAATATTAAGGCAATATGTTCTATTATTTGACAAACTTTGTTTGGGCAATTAAGGGTGGTACATGTACATTAGTGTTTTATCATAAGCTTTTGTGCTGTTAGTGTTCTTGATGCACTAGTTATGGTAGAAAAATTGAAGTGCACACTGCACTTGTTACTTGGGGCCCCTTTCAGCCTATTTTAATTCCAGTTATTTTGCAGGCTGTTGAAGATAAAAACAATGCAATTCATACATTCTTTTAGACCTCATATCTGGACACCATAGAAGTGTATTCAGCTATAGTTTGCATATTACCCATGAATCCTTCCAGACACATGTAGCAGACACAGAAGGGATAAGAGATCCGATCTGATAGCAAAACAGGTTGGGACATGGGAGAAATATGATTTAAAATTGTTATAAAACATGGGAGTAATATGATTTAAAATTGTTATAAAACATGAATACACAAAGGATGGGGGTAACCTTTTATATAAATATAGACAGCTCATGGAAGAGGACTGTACTAGTTACACTGCTCCAGGGGAGAAATGGTAGAGATATTAGAGTTTGTGAGGAACAAGGAAGGAAGGGTTTGAGCCTTGGAAGGGGCAGTGGGAGTAGAAAGGGAAACTTGATGGACAGACAATGTTACAAGCTGAGTAAGGGTAATAAAGGAACTGCTGACACTGATGGATAGTAAATAGTCAGTTAGCTTAGTACAAAGACTGGCTGAATCAACCTCACCCAAGATAACATCTGATTGGGGTTCTGATGAATCACCCGCACAGATCTGTTTAACAGATCTTGGAAAGATTATGCTGTATGACTTTAATGTCACTGGGTAAGGAAGGTACCACAAGCATTCTGAGAAATTTTTAACTGCTCAATCTAACTTCATTGATGGGGTGGCTCATTGAGGGAAAGGCTAGACAGTGTCATAGAAGACAGCAACCTCCAGTAAAGCAGCTATTTGGGTTCTGGTAAAATAATAATAATATTAATAACCATATTCATTTGTATGACTGCATAACATGGAATGTAAATGGGGAAACATGACAGATATAGTACAATAGGATTTGACTCCAATCCACATAACAGTATGCCGTGTTAGCTAAATTGTGCTTTTAGGTCTGTAACTTCTTGCTAAACTTATGCCCAAAGGAGACCATCAAGAAGCTCAGCCACATCACCCAATACTGTGAGAGACCAACAATGTTCCCAGTTTAACTAGACTTTCTCCATATGTCCTCCGTTAGGTAGACTTTCTCCATATGTCCTCCATTAAGTAAACGTTTTCCACATATCCCTGATGAAATTTTGTGATCACCAATTCAGTCATTCAGACTGGTTTAAAGGTTGCAAGGGAAGTACACTGTTTAATAGAAAAGGGCAGCCTATTCCAGAGTGGGGTATAGGTTTCTGTCATGTCATTTGTTGTTGCTGATCTGGTAGTATAGGTTTAGGTCACTAGAACAGGTATTTGCTTTATTACTGCTTTTATTTATGTCAAGGACTTCAAATAGTGCTAGGTCATTTATAACACATGAGTCTAATTGAGTATTGGTTCAAGACTTTTAGTCTATCAGAATAGCTAAGGGTGCTGAGAACCATGATCTTTTTGGTGAGAAAATATTGAGTTCTTTTAAGATGACTTAGTTGCTTAGTGAGGTACCTGCCAAAGGGTGCATTATATTTAATACTGGGCCTAATGAGGGAGGAATAAAATATGATTATAACTTATTTTTGAACTCTATATCCCATATCCATAGGCTCAGTAACTCTTTCAAAGAACTGAACCAGGTTTAATTGGCATAATCTGCCTTTTACAGAGTCAAACGTATAACTACACCTTGTCATTAGCTTTTAGTCAGGTAGCTGGTAAAAAAAAAAGAAAATGGAATAAAGAGATGGTTAGAAAGAAGGACACAACAGAGATAGTACAAGGAAAGCTGCCTAAGGAAAAACAGGTCACTAGTGGTATAATGGAAGGGTTGGTCCAGGGACTTACTGTCTTCAGTGTGTATGTACAAGAGTTAACACTAATGGTGAAAAATAGAAATAACATTTTCACAGAAGATACTAAACCAGCAAGAACAGCAGAACATGAGGGTGATTGCCATAAATAGGATTTAGAGATGCTGGTAAAATGAGCTGAAAGTACTTTGTGTTATCTTATTATATTTCAGTAATGTAGGGGGTTTGCCCTGCATAAGAAGAAGTCCCCTCCCCTGCAGAGTCAATATTTTGGGTTCCATATTTATGTATTCAGGTTTCAGGTATTCCTTCTTATGACATGAATCTGTAGTGTGACCCCACAGGAAAAGAGCATGTTAATCCACCAGCAGTCATTGAGGGTACACCGTGAGAGCACTATGCTACCTACTTACAGGTGCATAAAGCTGTACCATTCAGTATACGTGGAAAGAACAGCACATGTCATAGATTATGGACTGCATTTCAGAAACCTCAGTGTAACATAGCATATTCCAAAGTTAATGAGCCTCATTACCTATTCGCGAAATATTCTTACAGTTGCTAAGCTTACTGCATAATAGTCAAGAATATCTAAAAAGGGTCAACCCACAGCTCCACCTGTGTGCAAAATCTGGTAGGTACTTGAGACATTTTTTCTACCTGCAGTACCACAATTACAGATGGAGCTGACAGTCCCTAAAGCTGGTTGTTGTTGCAGCAGCACTACCTGTATGCTGGCTATAATACTGTATGTCTGACAGGAAACCTGTCCCATGTAAGATATTCTGAACAAAACTACATTGGTTGCAAGATATGACACGACATTAAAAACACATATCTTAAATATATTTAACAATAGCCGTTTGGAGGTATTTTCTTTGTATGAACAGGGAAGCACTACCACACATATACAGTATTCTTGGGAAGCTACCCACTGCTCCACTTCTGCCTGAACCTGCTCAACCTGCATGTTAGACCTTCCACTGCAGGCTGTATGTAGGGCAATCACTGATCTAATGCTGTGCTTCTGTCACTGTGGAAATCACCCATCTAATGTCTATAGTACCAGATCAGACCTGCAGGTAAACACCCCACTACAGCTCATAGACCAATTGATTACAACGCCTATTCAATTACTTAGAGGTTTTGCAGTGACATTCAGTTCAATGTAAAGCTAGTATTGTGAAGGAGAGAGACTGATTCTCATTTTGGAGTCAACCATAGAATTCAAAAATTCTCATTACATATTATGAGGACTTTCATAGTTTTATGGGTACTTAGTAGGCTATTGATGTTTGACAACCTTTAGAAGCCTAATCATACATTTACATTAATTTTTTATCATTTACATTTTAAGTACAGATGACCCAAAGATGAGTTCCTATCCATGAGACAAGGATACTAAACCAGGAGTAAATTTGCTGTTATCCTTCCATTTATCTATCTAGATTACTTTTGAACAGTGTAAGAGGAGTACTTTGCTTTATGTGGAGAGGAAGACAATTCCTAATAAGTGATATCCTCTGTAGTACATATCAATCCCTCTAACATATTTCAGTTATGTTGCAAAAGAGCTTGAGATCTCTTGAAAGGGTGCTTATGCCCCAAAAGACTTGTGAATGTGCAGTAGGTGTGAGATGATAAGGCTGTTGAGGTTCTGTACAGGAGGAAGACATTGACCGTCAGTAGCAAAATTCTCCATCCAATCTATTGACTAGGGCTTTATGTTTTGATTATATTGCCCTAATTCAGTGGGATTACCATTTAAGATCTTGATGCTGACATATCAAGCCCATCTTTGATTCCTCATGTCTTAGTGTGAACTACTCAATTCTGCCTCAGAGACAGCACTAGTGATTCACAGGACATGCCTTGAACTGTTGATGAGATGCTCTATTGTTTATTTTGCACCTGTCCACACAGAACTCACTACCTTACTAGTAATAAATGTGAAATTCTGAGGCTTTATTTAGAAGGCCCCAGTGCATCACCTATTCTGGAGAGTTTACATGAAATCTCACTAAGGGATTCTATCATTCTAATTTTGACTGCATTTTAATTATTAGCAATATTATCTTTTTATTGATCTGTGATATTAACACTAGTGTTCATTTTTTTACTTATATTTGCCTGCTTATATGTTTGGGTTTAAGTACTACAACAAATAAAATATATAAGTAAATGTGTTGGTCACTCAGAGTAAATAGGAGTCTCCATGTGGCCCAGATGGCATCAAATAATGATACTGTCTTGGCCATTATATCTGGGTAAGACAGCAGTATGATATGACACATACCTACAACATCAGAGACACATTCAAGGCCATGGAGATTTGTGCATTAGTGCAGTGTCATATATGGAAAAAACATAGAGAAGACGGCACTAATGCTGGTGCCAAAAACCTTTTAATAATATAGCAGCTTCCAGTTCTGTACCTAGATCTTGCAGTCTTTCATGATGAAATGGTAGTCTTACTTAAATTCTTTTACTGTGCTGCCTGTGCCTAACTGGACTCACAAGAATCTATTTTTGAGACGCTGACCAAAGCTACACAAACTTTTGTCACTGGTCTTTATGCACCTTCAGGATGGACATGGCACAGTCTGAGTGATGTACATGGGCTGCACAGCTTGCAGCCACACAGAGGTGCACACATGTTATTCGTGCTGTGTCTGTGCTATTTAGTCCTGCAAAACATACTGTATATTTGCACTGTGGCTATGGTCATCTATGTGCCTGTAAAAATAAAGACCATCCTTGCTCTTGCTCTGCATGCCAGTGTTGGAATTGGGAATGCCACACAGACGCTCATGATATTCTTAAGGCCCCAGTGTCAGAGAACAAGCACCTACACATCTATAGGCAAAACACAAACACTAGCTTGCAGTGTCTAGCACATTGCTGTTCAGTACTAAGCAAAATTATCTCACCATTACCTTCAATGTGTATGTCCATTTGTTTTACAAATGATGACATTCTATGGTTATGCATGTTTACTGTGTCAAGATGCCCTGCCCGATATCTATCTAGTACACATAGTATACACCCTAATTCTCCAGTGGCTTGGGAGGCATAATACATCAGTAACTATTTATGCCTTACTCTGCTCTTATACTTGATGACAACTGTAAGTGACATGAGCACTTATTTTGCCTCTATCACATATTATATGACTTACTGGTCCAACAGATATTGTCTGTTTGTTGCAGCCCTTGTGTACAGTGCCAATATGCCCCCTGCTCTGAGTTCTGTCATTTTGGCCAGCAGCTTCATCCACACTGGCATGTGTTTGTGAGCATACTGGGTGCTCTGATATAAGCTATCTGCATGGTGATGGGATGAACCATTACATATTCCCACCTTTTCAGATTCTATGGTCTCGTGATCCATAGTGCTGATCATCGATTAATATACAAAGTATGATTAGCTTTAAGAACTAAGGAGTGGGTGTACATCAGGGTTCAGCTCTGAGCCCACTGCTGTTCATACTGGTGATGGACTATATTAGCAAACAGGTTGGAGGGGATGGCTCAACAAAGCTGCTGTAATGAGACAATGTGGCAGTACAGGCAGACTCTGAGCTAGAACTTCAGCAAAGGATAGGAGAATGGAATGCAAATCTGAAGGTACATGGGATGAAACTAAGCACAGATAAGATGGTGGTCATGGCAGCAAATTGGGAAAATCAGAAGAGGTTGAGAATAGAGATAGAAGGGAAGATAGTGGAACAGGTAAACAGCTTCAAGTTCAAGCTTGGGAGGGGTAGTTGAGGAGAAAGGTAGTCTGAATGAAGAGGTCAAAGCTAGAATCAGAGGGGCTGCAGCCAACTGGCATAGAGTATCAGGTGTAGTCTATGACAGAAGAATGCCAAAGAACCTGAAAAGTAAGGTGTACAAGACAGTGGTGCAATCAGTACTATTGTATGGTACAGAAACCTGGGCAGTAAAGGCAGAACAGTTGAAGAAGCTAGAGGTGATGGAAATGAAGTGCCTGAGAAAGGTGGTAAGATGCACACTGTGGGACATATGAAGAAATGAAGACATAAGAGCAGAAGCCAAAGTAGCTCCAATTGCAGAAAAGATCAAAGAGAACAGATTACGGTGGGTTGGGCACGTGTAGAAAAGCAGAAGACAATCTGGTGAGGAAGATTTGGGACAGACAGGAAGAAGGTAAGAGGAAGTGAGGATGTCCAGCAAAGAGGTGGATGGATTGTGTGAAAGAAGATCTGTGACAGTCAGGCATGAGTGCTGAAGAAGGCATGAGTGTGACACAATCGAGAAAGTTGGCGACAATTAACACAATACCCCGACCCCATGTAGAAAAATGGGAAAAAGGGGCTGATGATGATGATGATGATTAGCTTTAAGAACACAAGATAAGCATGCATTACTGCCTCAGTTTAAAGACAACAAATGCCACACCCAAATAAGCTTCACACTGGACAAATGCAGATCTGAGTTATAACCACTGGAACTCTAGGACTTAGCCCACCTCAGCCTGAGACCATTAGCTTCCAGTGTAGTTTTAAGAACAGTAATTGAAACATATCCAGGAATGTTTTGCATACACACATTCACACAGTATTTTTCTGGAAGGTTTATGATATACCACTGATAATACCACCCTTTTCCCTGTCTTCACATGACCACAGCTAGACCACTTGAGTACACCAATAACACAATTATAGTTTACACCTAAAATAAGCCAGCCACTAAATATTTATTTGATAGCAGCAACTCTTTAAAAAGTGAAAGAAAAGTTGAGAAATCACCAAGTTTAGCAACTACCCATATACACATTAATAAATCACAAAACACATTGTCTTGGAATTGAATTAAAGAATTCTGTGCTTGGATTAAAAGAAATTAAGCAATGTACTTTGTAAAGTATAAACAGTTATGAACTTGCACAAAGAAAATATAAAATAAATGTGTTTAAACATGTAGATGGCATAGTGAAGAACTCTACCAAATTGCTATTATGCACCTTTCTGTAATAGTACATAAAGATAGATTGATTATATCTACATCTAGGCACCAGTTATAAATCACAGGTCATCAATCCCAGCCTGAGAGTCCAGATTTCCATTCTTCTTTCTCAGTTCAAGAATGGGAAAAGATTGGAAAGAGGGACTGGATAAGCAATTTGAAAAAAAAAATGAGAGGATATATGTATGTCTCACAAATATGCAACAAAATCAAGAAGATTTAGGACTTTTGCTTGGAAATGTTTACACAGATATTTTTATACCCAAGTAGACTCCAGAGAATTTTTTTCTCAGGTAGAAAGAAAATGTTGGAGGTGTGTTAGGGAAGAAGAGATACTTGGGAACATATTTTCTAGGAGTGCGGTGGGTTGACAGACTTTAAGGATTCCCTGCGGAATGCACTGCTGGAGATGCTAGGTGGGCAGATTGGCGTGAAGAGGAAGATGATTTTTCTGAGCTATGATATATAATTGGAATTGCCTAGACATGGTAAGGCCTTGCTGAGTCTAATTATGGTGGCTGCTAAAAAAGCAGTTACTAGAAAATGAAAATCAAAATCTAAACCAACTATATTAAATGTAGTGAATATAGTAGCAGAGGCAAAACAACTGGAATTGGGATCTTTAGAAAAGGATAGGAGCAAACTTTTTTTTTTGTTGTTGTTGTTGTGTCTTTTGGCTTTTTCCTGGTTAGGGGTCGCCACAGCGGAACTCTGGTCCGCTAATGATTGGCAGTAGATTTTTACATGCCGAGTTGCCGGCCCTGACGCACAACCTCCAACGAAGGTACGCCCATTCACGCATGTCTCCACACAGAAGACGCTCTAGCTGAAAATCGAACAGGACAACGTCTTATGAGAGGCTACAACCCTACCACAGCACCACCATCGCAGTTTTCACTACATAGGAAAAATGGGAATTGTGGGAATAATACATGAGGTTTAAAAGAAGGCAGGACATAAATGAGCTATGTAATGTTTGACTGAAAATGATTGGGTAGATTATAAACGATGTATAATGTTTACAGCTAGGAATGTGTCAATATGGTCTGTGATGTAAAATGTTTGTAATTAGGATTGTGTCGGTGTGGATTGTTTTTATTTATATAAATGTATGGTTGCTTATTTCGTAAGTGATGGTTCAATAAAGATGTTTCTTGTTTAAAAAAGTAGCAGGAATTGAATAATTTATGTAATTTTGCTTAGGTTATATGATATATAGCAACATATGTGAAGTATAATGTTTGTTAATGTTAATTTATTAAATTTGTTAATACAGTTTGATTACTTTTGTATAAATGTAAATTTGCCTATATCACAAGTGATAATTCAATAAAGATATTTAAAACAAAAAGAGTGAGGCAGTAACTAAACTGGCTAACAGCCTTTTATCAAGTTAAGGTGCCAGGTAGAACTTCCTGTTTCTCTTTAGTAATAATAATATTTTTTCCTGTTTTCACAGCATCTTATCAGGTGAGGGTTCAAATAAGATGATCAGTTTCTTATGCTAAAGGCACCGTAAATTGTATAGATTTGTGAAACAGATTTAGTTTTAGTTTCTAACAGTCCTACTGCATTTCCATGAGAAGGAAATATATACTCAGTAGAATTTCCATGCTTTTTTCACATTCTGTGTACGTTTTATATGTTGCGGAGCAAAAACTACAATTTTTATGAAAAAAGATCCAATACAGTTTAATACAGAATTCTGTATGTTTTACTGAAAGATAATTGCATGCGTTATTCCGCTTATCTCATAATACCACTTAGCTGCATCTCCCACCTATTAGATTATTCCAGTGGACTAATAAATTAATCTTGGGACAAACTGATTTAAGCCTACACAGGAATGGAGAAAGGAGATTCTGCAGATAGAGAGGACTGCAATTACGGGTACAGAAAGTAGGCAAGAGAGAGATGGAATTTATTATAGAAAACTGGCAAAGGAACCAATGTACTGGAAGCAAATAATTAGAGAGGGAAAGGTAATAGAATGTGTTCAGGCCAAGAATACATTTGGACTACAGGCTAGAGATTGCCTTCCCTATCAAGGATTGATAACAGCATATAGGCAAAGAGAAAGACATAAGTATATGCTAAGTGAAAGACCAGTACTAATAGAGTTAATCTAGAACTGACATTACACTTAAAAATGGATAATTAGTAGGGCATATAAAATATTGCACTATAATTATAGGAATTAATCTGAGGAGGTTAGCAAGGATTGAGAAGAGAGACTGGTTAAGCAATTCACAAAGAAACAATTGAATGATATATGAATGGCTCCCAAATATGCAACAAAGCCTAGATGACTTAGGATTTTTGTTTGGAAGTGCTTGCAAAGTTATTTTATACCCCAAGCAGACTCCAAAGAATTTGTCATTTGCTAGATTGCAAATGCTGGAGGTGTGATGTTGAAGAAAGAGGTAATTGGAAGCACGTTTTGAGAGTGTACTGGGTTGGCAAAATTCCTTGCATACTACTCTGTTAAAAATACTGGGTTAGCAAATTGGTGTAACTAAGGAAATGAGTTTTCAGCTGTGATAGAGAATTAGAATTGCCAAAGTAAGGTGTTGCTGAGTTCAAATCTAGTGATTGCCAAAAAAAGGAATTATTAGATGGAAATCAAAGTCTAAACCAACCATACTAGACGTAGTGAATGTAGTAACAGAGAAAAAATAACTGGAAGTGGTATCTTTAGAAAAGTGTAAGAGCAAATTCCATGAAAAAAATGGGAATTGTAGGAACAATACATGCAGAATATTGTTTTGCAGGGGAAATGAGGTTTTAGGGAAGTAATTGAATGAGCTTTGTAAATTTTGATTGACAATGACTGTATAGAAGATTATATATGATGTATAATGTCTGCAACTGAACATACTTCAATATGGTTTGTTTTCATTTATATAACTGAATGCTTGCCTATGCCGTAAGTGATAATTCAATAAAGATGTTTCTTGCTTAAAAAAAAAAAACTTAAGTGACACTAAATCAATTCTTTATTTTGCCAAACTCTGGAATTTTTGATGAAAAAGTAGAACACTATTGCAATTTCCGACATCCTTTTATCTTGATATACAAGTTTGTCCTTAGGATGGTCCATTGGGTTTCAAAATATTTATCCATTACTTATGAGAATAGGAGACAAAATTCTTAGCCATTGATCATGGTCAGGTAAGTGTAAATGACATACCTTTTGAATGTCTGAGTAAAACTGTCAAAGGTAACCCTCTCTTTATGCTGTAAAAACAATTTAGCACTGACATCAGCATCCAGTGCTCAGTTTTATCCCATTACCTTTAATGTATTGTATGTACCTGTTTCTCATGTTGTGCTGCTTTTGTGTTTTTTTTTTCTTTCTGTCCTCACTCCCTGCAACTTCTACTTCCACAGTTCTCCCTTTGATTCTCTCGGTTGTCTCTATTTGCACACTGTATCACTAATATGCAATTAATATGCAAGTGGCAATTGGTCTTAATAGCATACGGTAAATGCGCCCTGCTGCCTTGGGTTATAGATAGCACTTCTCACATCCACAAATACATCACATTCTACAGATGCAAATCAGAGTTATAATCCCTGGATCTCCCAACTTTCACTCATCTCATACAAAGCATAATGCCTTCTAGCTCAATCTTGCCAATAATAATTTAAACTATATGATTATTCTGTGCAAACACACACATAAAATATTTCAAGGAGGGGTTACTATTGTCTGTCTGACATCAACAGCCCTTTCTGCGTCTTAAACTAATGCTGGTGCCATATAGACCACTCTAGCACATCAAGACCTCAATTACCTTTTGTAGTTAAAATAAGTCTATCATTAAAGGTTTATTTGATAGCAGTATCTTGATTATTAAGTCTTGCAAAGATTGAAGCCAAAATTTGAAAAATTACTACATTTACTAAGTACTCCATACACATTAACAAATCACCTATCAGAAGCTTTTAAAATTGAATAATAAAGTTCTTTTCTTGAAATAAATGGAATTACGCAATACATTTTGTAGAATCAAATACCCAAGAATGTATAAACTTGCACAAAGATAATATAGCAATAACCTACAGCTGCATGTGAGTAAATCGACATTACCAACACCCAGCCATGGGTTATTGATGTTATACAATGACATCATTTAAGAACAAAGTTACTTACTTTTCTTAAATAATGTCCTTGTATAACAGTGGTGTACTGCTCTTCTACATTTTTCCCTGGTATCCTGGGGCTTTCTTGATGTACTGCGTTTGTTTATGGGACTTATGTTCCCATGTTTACGCAGTACATCCGTGCTGTGTAAAGGAAGCAACGGGGAAAGGAAGATCTCTGTTGCATTTTTTTGTTTTGTTTTTAATTAAAAAAAATTAAATTGTCATACTTTCAACATACTGGAGAAACAGAACAGAGAAAATTTATTTTATTTTATTTATTTATTTATTTGCAGTTGGTTTACCAGGATAGTCCATTGGGCCAAGATGAACCCGTTTTCAATGGAGTCCTAGGGAGAAAAGCTCCAGAAACAAGGTTACATAGTTTTAGATATATAATACAATATTAACAAACAAATTACACAGTTAGAGCATCATACTGGTGATGACTGTTACAGTTGGTACATACTATAGAAGTGATTCAGATTGCATTATTTACAGAATTCAAATTGCAGTATTTACAGAATTGTACAGATTACTGTTTGTAGATGGTACATAGTATAAAAGTGATTCATATTTCAGCATTTATAGAATTATACAGATTATTGTTTGAACACACATAATCAATGGAACATTACAGGTGGTACCTACTATAAAAGTAATTCATGTTTCAGTATTTACACATTAAGAGTATATCTTTCAAGTGACATTACTGATGAAATCGCCTAGGCATTTTGAGTTAGGTTGCTAGGTAAGGGATACAAAAATGATTTTGATTTGAGATTAGGCAGCTAGCTAAAGGATGCAAGTTACTGCAATAGGAGAGGCAGATACAAGGAAGCTTATTAGCAGGAGGAGGAAGGAAGTAAGGCGGTCTTGAATTATGAAGGGTGGGTGCAAGAGCATTGAATTATGAAGGGTGGGTGCAAGAGCATTCCCACTGGGTTAGTAGATGTAAAATAAAAGTAAAATACAGAGATAATCCGGTATGCTTCTCTAGTTTTGCATAACATACCTGATTATCCTTGCATTTTTCTCTGTCCCATCTGCCTCGTTCTTTTTAAGTCTCTAGTTTTTGAAAGTTAATTATTTTTTTAACTAAAAAAAGTAGAGTTTCCATAGCATATATTAGTATAAGAAAGTCCAGTCAACCGGACTTTTCTTCCATTGGTATATGCTTGATTTAGAACGGGCATGCTGGTTGGGCTGACCAATCAGTGTGCTCATTTTTGAATGCTAATGGCCAGTCATTGTATTACATAAAATAAATGTTCAAACTAACCCATGACATAAAGAATTGCTGTATCTAACAACACATTTGAACCTGTTTTTACCAGAAGCAAAATATTAACTGAACCCCTGTCTTGAAAGCCCAACAGCCATTGTAAATCACTAAACATAGATTCCAGCTTGAGCTTTGCCAAGGAATGCAATCCACTTGCACAGTTCCAAAGTAAGACAATAGCTAAACAGGTTAATATTTTTTCTTTCTTCAGTTTTAATGATTTTCTTTTTGCAACAATATGTAATTCTAAGAGTGAGGGGTGATATCCAAATAAGGTGATATATTCTTTCGAACTGAAGGCAGGTGTGAGAATTAGATTTAGTTTCTAACAATCCCACTTAATTTCTTTTGGAAGAAATTACATACTAAGTACAAATTATAGTTTTGTATTCCTTACATTTTAAACATTTGAAAGCAAATTCCACAGTTTTATGAAAAAAAATATTTATATTTTATTCAGCTTAATATATTTTAGGTATATTTTACTGATGGCCATTGCAAGTTTTATTTTTTTTTCAACAGCAAAATATTTCTGGCATTGACCTTATCATTAGGTTTAAGCTGCTGCTCTATATACATTTGTTTCCTCTGTTTCCGCAATTTCTTGCTTCCAAATTTGTAAAGCATAGTTTCTGCCTATGCTAACTACATTGTATGTCATGTTTTTTTACTTTTAGAAAAGAAGTCACTGTGGTATCCTTACCTTGATGTAGGTAACATGTAATTCACTCATTTGCCAGATACTGATGTCATGAATACTCAGAAGTTGTTTGATATATGCATTTGGAATGATGTCATTAGCAGTGTGCATGATCTGGTATTTGATGGAATTATATTTGTTGTGATGCTGGTGAGCTATGCCATTTTAAATAGATTCTTTAGTTTATTCCCAGACACAACAGATTTTAGATATATTTACAAATATTATGCAAAACTGAGAATCATATTGACATTTTGCTGATGAAGATTATCTTGCATTTCTAAACAGTAAGGCTGATGTAGCAAAAATGCAGTGGTATGAGAGTCGTGGGCTTGGGACCAGACTAGAAAAGACAAAGAAGGACATGTTTCTTAATTTCGAGAATAAGGAAAAAAAAGCAGACTGGGTACTGTGGAATAAATAGAACCAGTGACTGAGGGATTTTAATCTGGCACCTGAGAATTAGCATCCCAATGTTATAGGACCAAGAGAAATTAAAACAGTTTGAATAAAGCAAAGGTGTCTTTATTTTGGAGTAGACATAAGTACTCTATGATGTTTAGCATTGAAAGGGCAAAGCTGGAAGATTAAGTACTATCCTGTGTGCAGACTTATTTATTTATTTATTTTTGAAAACCTCTAAAATAAATAAAATAAAGAAAGTAGGCACTATTTAACTGGATGTTCTTCAGTGACCCGAGTTCAAAACTGAATACTGGAGGTTTAGTATTTCCAATTCCAATAGTAATTAAAACATTCTTAAAAGCAGAAAATAAAACAGACTAAAGATTGCATGTAATAAAACATAGATATAGATATTATTAATGTCATTTGCAGCGTAGCCACACTATTTCTATGCTTACAGGTATATGTATATGTTGTTCCTTTGAAAACAGGATGTGGAGAGGATGTCAGTGGTAGGGACAACATGCATCTAAATGCAGTATTTCCTCTTTGTTATTTGGTTATGGTATTCAGTTTTTATATCAGCAGAAGCCACTGTCTATATTCTTGTTTGGGTCTCAGTACAGTAAGTCATGTGAACAGCATCTGGAGCTCATTGTCTCTGTGAGATATACTAAGGTAAACTTGACGAAAGTTACTTGACTGTGAAAAGGAAATGCATTAAAGATAAATTAGCTGTACTAGAGATATATCAGTTTGACAAACTTGCTGGTATTCAAAAAGGCTTACAGGGGGGCATAACATGGTTCCTTTCCCTTTCACAATACACTTCTCTAATTCCTAGACCTCCTTACTGCTGAAGTTTCCCAGTACTGTTGGCTCAGCAAAGAAGTTGGTCTCAGTGGCAGGGCTGCATGATAATACACCGATCCAATGGAGTGGCTAATGCTAATTAGCCATGTGGTCTCCACTGGAAATAGCAGCAGCTCCTGATTTTTGCTTCGAAGCAATTCAGAGAATCACTTGGCTGCCTAAAAAAGTGAACACTGCTAAAAGATGACAGTCATTCATTCACTCCTATGGAAGCAGTCATAGTGCAGATAAGTTCAGCAAAGACATGGGAGTGAGGGTGTCAGTGTGTGTATTTGTGTGCATGTCTGTAGGGACATGAATGAAGCTGCATCAATGTGTGTGTGTGTGTGTGTGTGTGTGTGTGTGTGTGTGTGTGTGTGTGTGTGTGTGTGTGTGTGTGTGTGTGTGTGTGTGTGTGTGTGTGTGTATGTGTGTGTGTGCGCGTGTGCGCTTGCGCGTGTGTGCGTCGTACAGGGAGGTGCCTTTGCCAATTTGATGCATGAGCCACAAGGGAGAATACTGCCAGCATCATGTTTGAAGTCACCCGTGGCTAGATTGTTATTTAGAAACATGTTAATGACCTGATAATGAGGTATTTCACGTTATGGTCATAGTTGTGTCTGAATCAAATGTTCTCATCAGCGTGGTAGGCAGTTACTAGGGGTAGGGAAGATTTATCCAAATTCTAGAGAATGTGAGTACATTTTAGTTTAACTGTCAAACATTGAACAATTTGTATTGCATTTATCTTTTCAATAAATGTATAATGTTTAAAAGAAATGAGCAAAATGTTATATAACTGCATTCATTACACTAAAAATGTATTAAAGTTTAAATATGTTTTGATTCTTTACTTACTACGCAAGTGTATGCAGTACAGATATACCTACATGGAGATTGCTGCACTAGATCACCTGATGATATCTTTATTTGTACTGTGGCTTGCTGACTCTTAAACATCCCCCCTTGGACATGCAACTAAAAACAACAAAGGCATATTAGGAATTCAAGCTAAAGCCACAAGAAAACCTGTTTGGTAAATTATAAATAAAAGGACTGACTGTTAATCCCTGGTAGTTAACAATTACTATGGGAAAATATCCTTGGAAAATAGCTACTATATGTGAGGACTCTGAATATTTCAGTTTTACACTTAAAAGCTAGAAACTGGGAGAGCACAGTACATCTTTAGCCGGATACAAACACATTTTAAATATCAGATCCTTTTTCTCTGACGATTAACTATCCTTTTGAAAGTTTTATTTAGAAAGATACTTTCTGGTACTCATCTTTAATTGCTAAACAGTAATGTAGGTTATTGCTTAGTTAGTTTTCACAACTGGTTGCAATATACATTAGCAGAGGAGGGAACTGGTTCTATAAAGGCACTATTTAACCTCCCATTTTAAAATATGATACGAGTAATTGTGTGTGTGTGTGTGTGTGTGTGTGTGTGTGTGTGTGTGTGTGTGTGTGTGTGTGTGTGTGTGTGTGTAATAATTAAAATAGTTCTGGTTAAGCTGTCAGGCTTTTATTGCTTTTGTAAGGCTGTACTGAAAGGATATGGTTTCAGATTAGGTGGGTGAATGAATGGGAAGCCAGCAGTTATAACCCTTATCTGCAGTTGGGCATTGTGGTACTTTTCTGAGTATTGCATGCCTGGGCGTTTATCCAAGGTAGCAGTGCATATTTATTTTAAACCCTCAAAACCAATTTTACTTTGCATTTTAACAGGTACCAATTGTATGAGTCAAAATCCATTGAACTTTCAGATATTCACAGCAGTGGCATGATAATTAGAAATTGCAACCACTGTCTGAGAAACATAAATTAATGGTAGCTGATGGGATTATAAATTGGCTCTTCAAATAGTAATTGGTAGAAGAAGGTGAGATTATGAACCTGTTTGCTTCATAGGTTCATAGGTAGGTACAAGGTTATCAGCCTAAGGGCCTAATTAAGCCAAGCCAACAAGGTTCCCTGGCTTACGCCACTGAAGAAAGTTAATTTCCTGTGTCCCTGTAGAGCAGTGCCACAGAAGTAATCTCCAGGGTGTATTTCCTATTTCCCATACACTTATCAAGATTTTTCTTGAGGAACTTTGCTTGACATAGATGGGTAGCTTGTTCCAGAGTATGGAAAGTCTCTGGGACAGGAATCTATCCCTCCAACATGTCCTGTTTATTGTGGTGACAAGGTTTAGGTCCCTAGAGCATGTAGCTCGGAGGGATTGGGATTTCGTTAGGTGTAGCATGTCCAATAGCTCTGGGTTAGACATAGCTTTATATGTTAGGCAGAGATCTCCTCAGAGTAGGCGATATGCTACAGAGTAAAGCTGGAGTTTTTTTGAGATGGTCAGTGTAGGGCATCTGTTTGAGGCCAGTAATCCTCTTTGTGAGGTACTTCTGTGACCTTTCCAGCTGCTGCAGATGTCTCGTGAGGTACATTCCAGAAGGGGCATTGCACACTATAATGGGTCTAATGACTGCCGAATAGAGGGGAACAATGACCTCTTTTTTCCTGGATGAGAACTCTTTTGTGATGAGGTCTGCCACATGGAAGGATTTCCTGACTACTGTGGCAATGTGATTATCAAAGGAGAGACTACTCTCCACCTGGGTCCCAAGGTTTCTTATCGCACATTCAGCATTAAGTAGACTGCCATCTATATGGTAGCTCATGTGTACAGAGTTTTTACCAAAGGGAATGACAATGCACATTTTGGCATTGAGCTTGAGGCCATGCCTCTGACACCAGGCATCTGTCTCAGTGAGGCCCTTCTGTAGGATGTCCACATCATTTGGGGACTCGACTGTGGCTCCTAGTTTGCAGTCATCTGTGAACTTCATTAGCCAGAGGCCTTCTGTGTTAGCCTGTAATTCAGAGAAGTAGATACCAAACAGGAGAGGTCCCAGGACTGAACCCTGTGGTACTCCACTTGTCACTGGTTAAAGTCAGGTTTGGAGTCTGCAACTTTTATGGTGTGAGTTCTGTCAGTGAGGCAGTTGGCAACTCATCTTGTGATGTAGGGATTTATATCTAGTTTAGTGAGTTTAATTATAATTCCAGAGTAGGGAATGATGTCAAAAGCCTTGGCGAGGTCAAGATAGGCTGTGTGAACCACCTTAACCTTGTCTTTGATGACTGCCTCAAAGAAGTCGATCAGGTTCAGAAGGCATGATCTGCCTTTCACAAACCTGGACTGGGTGGGGTCCAGAGTTTGGAAGTTACCAATGTCTTTGTTTATGAATTCCATGATGATACGTTCCATGGCCTTGAAGACCAGGCTCATCAGGCTAATAGGGCAATAGTTCCCAGGATCAGTGGTGGCTCCACCTTTGTGGAGTGGGATAACTGTTGCTGTGTGCCATTCAGTGGGCACAAAGCCTGATGTAAGACTATGATTGAACATGGTGCTTAGGTGGGGAGCCAGTTCGTTCTGAAATTCATGTAAAATGCAGCCTGGGATGTTGTCCAGTCCCATGGATGCTGTGATTTTGGTCTTATAGAGTGCAGCTTTTACCTGCATAGATGTGATTGCAGGGACTCTGCATTCTTCCTGTATAGATATGGGCCCTCTAGGGGGTGAGAAGGGGGTAAAGTTAGCACTGAACCTATCTGCCAGGATGTTGGCAATATCAGTTGGTTCTGTAATTTTCATGCCATTGTGCTGTAACTCAGAGCAGATCTGGGTGTTTCCATTGAGATTCTTGACATAGCTATAGAATGCTTTGTGGTTGCCCTTAGAATCAGTGGCAAGTTTGCTTTTTAGCTAGCTTTGGAGGATCTTATAAGGGATCTCAGTTTCTTACTGAGGCTGACTAGAGAGCTTCACCACTCATGGGATTTTACTCTCTTTTGCAACAGTTTCCTCCTTCTATTGTAGAGTATGTTTATGGCAGGGGACCATCAGATTGGCTTCCTTCTTTTGAAGGATAACATCTTGGTTCTGTTTGGGATAGCATGATCCATGCACTCGTGTAAGTGCTTATAGAGTGCATTTGTGTAGGATTCAGCAGTTGTAACTGTATTGTCCATCTGCATGGATGTCATGAAGTTCGCCACTTCTGTGTTAAGAAGCATGAAGTTGGCTTTGTAGAATGTTTTTTCCATAGTTACCTTAATGGTGGGTGGGGGCAGGATGTAGATATCTAGGGTGATTAGCTTATGGTTGGATTTGACCAACGAGGAGTTCACTTCAGGTGTGGAACACACTTCAGGTGTGGAACACTGGTCACTCATGTTGGTAATGACTAGGTCTAGGATATTTTTGCCCCTGGTGGGAGTGTGAATAAGTTGATCCAGGGCATTGGAATTTAAGAATTCCAGAAAGCATTGAATGAAGGAGTTGGTACATGAATAGTTTTCCCAGTTAATGGTGGGGTACTTGAAATCGCCCATTATTAGGGTGTTTGGTTGAACCCTAATATTTTCCAGTATATCAAAAAAAGAGGAGTGGGAATCTTGGGGCATGGTGGGAGGTCTGTAGCAAGCTACAATTTGGATTGCAGTTTTGCCCAGAGTAAGTTGCACTTGGATAACCTTGGATTCATTATGCTGTGCAACTAGCTTGGAGGTGTGGATATCCTTAATGAATATAGACACAACTCCACCTTTAGTGTTCTGGTCCAGGTTAGATGGCTGAAAAGTGTGGTATGAGTTATAGCCTGGTAATTCAGGAGTGCTCTCTAGAGCCTTAAACCAGGTCTCAGATATCGATGTTTTCCATTTTAAGGAGTGCCTCGAGTGAGTGCATTTTCAGATTTAAACTTCTAGCATTGAGTAGCATTACCCTCAGTTTTTGCCTGCCTGTTCCTGTTATGGTGGTGAATTTGTCATTTGAACCTTGCCTAAAAAAGGCACCATAGGGGCGGCAAGAGCCTTAGCCAGTATCCGGAATCCCAGGGGAGACAGGTGCAGGCCATCTCTGTCAAAGCATCGTGGTCTGTCGACCATGTTGTCCCAGGCAGATAGATACTGGATCCCCTTAGAATGACACCAGAAGCATAGCCAATTGTTGAAGTCAATCATTTTGTCCTTGTACTGCGGTATCATTCTGGGCAATGGCAGGATGCTACTCAGGGCTAGGGTCATACCTGCCTTGGCTACAAGACTGGAGTGCTCTTCCATGTTTCTTTTCATGTAGTCCAGGGAGGTACATCTCAGGTCGTTCACACCAACATGGACAATGACAGAGTCATATTTGTACTTGTTGTGAAGTGACCTGAGTGTGTGGGTTATGTGGTGGATTCTGGCACCCGACAGGCAGCTGATAGTAACCTTCTCCTTGTTTAGCCTGATGAGTGGGACATCAGTGTGCCTGACTATAGAATCACTTATGACTAGTGTGTTGGGTATGTTGTTTTGCCTTATGGGCTGTGGTTTATTGGCACACTAAGTCTGTGGGCTATGTGTCATTTGGGTTGTGCTGGTTGGTGGAGGTTGCTTGCGTTTCTGCTTTAGAGGTCTCTGTTGCTTGAACAGATTATTATTGAGAGCCTTCGCAAAGGTTTTTGTGTTTCTTTGTGTGGATTTTGGTGGTGTAGGTTTAGTGGGACTATGTGATGAGTGTGGTGTGGTGCAAGTGTTTATCTTCTCTTCTTGACTGTCAAGTTCAGTCTTGGTTGGAGAGAGCTTTACCTCCAGTTTGGCTAGATAAGTGCATCTCTCACAGGTTGTAGTGTTGGGTGGTAGGAGAGGATTGTCTGTGTACATGGGGCAATTGCTAAATTGCCCCAAGATGCCCAGATTCATCAGATAGATAGGAGAGAACACTGGGAGCTGACCCTTGGACATGCCTGAATAAAAAAAATTTCCTCTAGACAAGTGAGGAAAGTGAGAACAAGAGCTGTTTTTCTCTAAGCAAGTTAGGAAAGTAAGTACAAAAACTGTTAATTAGAGGCAACACTTATGATTCTACCACTGTTCTTTACATATTATTTGGTAGGCTGTGGATAAATCTTGTAAATTTGGCATGTATTGCCTGCAAAGCACTTTGGATCACCCAAAGTATGTACATCCTTGCAGGAAGTTACAAGGTTAGTATAGAACAATATGTCATGCACAGAAGTTATTTTATTTTCTCATCAGACTAGTTAGAAGTCAGTCAAAATGATCCCTATAGAGGTTGTCTGATAGAGCAAAGGCATAGCATCCATCTGCACCACCAGTGACTCAACTTCTGGAATGGACTTGTGTCAGTGATAAGGTTGACTGGGGGAATATAAAAGAGTGGCCAATGGCCAGCTTTCCTATCTTGGGGATGGTTTGGGGAAAACCTATAACTGTATGACTTTGATGTAGACCAGGAGCTTTACACGGCATCTCATGTTAACATGGTGGTTAATGATGATGTTCTGGCATTACTGCAAAAGCCACTTTACTGATTAAGAACCCTGACTAACCTCCATGTGAATTATAGCTGCCTGCTCCATGTTTGCAACTCCTACTGGGATCCCTCATTCCCCAGACCTAACTATGAGCCACCAAAATCTCATCATCAGGAGGGTATCTGACAAAAGGTCATGTTTTCGATTCCTTGAACAGAGCAATAGATGGATTCAAGGCTGGACAAGCATGGGGAGGAGCGGTTTATTTGGTGGCTGTGTGGGGTCAGGGGTAGAACTATAAAACGTACCTCTGTGGAATATGTTAAGATGATTGTCACAGCTGACTAAGGAGTACAAAACTATGGGCATTATGTCTACTGTCATGTCCAAGAAGGGTTTGATAACTAGTGGCTTTATGTGTACCTGAAGCACAGTCCACTGTAATTTGAGGCAACCAGATAGCGGCTGAGGTCGAACACATGCAGCAAAGTAACTTACTCCATCCACAGAAGATTCCAGAACCCAGGTGGAATTAAATAACCTGGAGCTGGAAATTAAATTCCTTTAAAGTGGAGTGAGAACAAAGCAGCTTTATGTGTAAAGATAGTGAGAGAAATGAGACTAGAGGATAAAGCAGCATCAGTGAGAGGAAAATCCCAGTCCTTTATCAAATGAACATTAGTAATTGACATACCTTTCAACTGTCCAGATTTTCACATAATAACCATTTTTTTGCCTTGTATTTTTGGTCTATACCTCATAAAATCTGTGGTTTTCTGCTAAATTACTGAAGATTGAATTTACTAAATAATGACTGTTTAAGATTCAGACTGTACATTATTCAGAAAATCTATGCTATTTTTTTGTAACCTTCTAACTTTATTAGACTAATATTTTACATTTGTCCCTATTTTTTAGGCCTTTGCCCCCTCCCCATTATTTTAAGCTGTGTCCAGATTTCTTGCACTAAGAGGTATGGCAGTCAAGGAGAAAGCCAAACCCTAGACACCAAGGTCAGTACCACATTGTTTCCTCAATGTAAAGAAGGGTGATGAGTTTGATAGCTTTATCTGGACATTTGAAAGAGTGTATAATCAACAGCCAATTTACCTTAGATAAAGGGTAAAGAATTTAACTGTTTTACTCACAGGTAAGGCAATGCATTCTGTATTAAAGTTGAATGATTAGGATTGTTACTATTATGGAAAAGTTAAAATCTTTTTAGCTGAGTGCTTTAAGCTGACTCCCAAAGCCTTTTCAAAGAAATTCCAGAGAGCGCAGAAAAAAGGCAGACAACAGTATGACAGAATACATTACATAAACAGTCATTACTTTCATAGCTGGCTGAGTGTCATTGCATTTGAAATGCACTAAACATGTAAAACTGCAATGTACTTTTGAGAAGGACCCGAGGAAGCCTATGGGTGAAACCATTTCAGAATGTTTATGGAATTCTGTCCTTATTTGTCCTGTTTTATTTAAAAAACGTCTTTTCTCCTTTAAGTTGCATTAAGGTGGTAGTTTATCACTTCAGCCATGTACTGCTTATGAGATATATCTTCTTCTTCTTCTTCTTCTTTCGGCTTTATCCCGGTTAGGGGTCGCCACAGCGGATCACCTGTCCGCACATTGAATGGCAGTGGAGTTTTACGGTGTCGAGTTGCCAGCCCGGCGCCCAACCTTCCACAGAAGGCACACTCACACGCACACCTAGGGCCAATTTAGAGTGTCCAATCCACCTGCAGCATGTCTTTGGGATGTGGGAGGAAACCGGAGCACCCGGAGGAAACCCACGCGACCACAGGGAGGACATGCAGACTCCGCACAGAAGGCACCCCAGCCGAGGATCGAACCGGAGAACCTCTTGCTGTGAGGCGGCAATGCTAACCACTGCACCACCATGGCCGCCCACTGCTTATGAGATATATCTAACACTCTTAAAAGGCAAAATCATAGAATACTTCAGGGTAATATGGAGGCTCCAAGATAGCCCTTTACCATTGGTTATACAAATGGTGGCTTAATTTTTCCACCAACCAAACCATCTCTATCTAGGGAGAACTGGTACTTCCCCTGGAATGATACTATGTAAGCTATTTATTTTTCAGTTTGGAATCAGACAAGAGTACTCATGCATCATTTAATAAAGATCTGCCTTAACCCTTAAATGGACTATTCTTTTGCCTCTCGAAAGAGAACTTTATTTATTTTTTTAAAGTTTTGCTAAGTTAGTTAGTTGCAGCCAGAATCCAATACTTTGAACAGTTATCCTTATTCCTAATCTTCTACATTTGAAATGTTAAGAGACATTATGATAAGGAAACAAGCACTCAGTACGTGGCTTGAGGACACAAGACTCTGATATGCATATTACAAGTATAACAAAGATGTAAAGGATGTTTTCCATACATCAATAGGATTCAACTGCATAGGAAAGGGGCACCAAGCATAACAGTTGGATATACGGGAGCTCCTGCAGTGTTCTAAACCTTCAACACAGGTTGCACAGACAAAAGGAGAAAACATTGACACTACTACACAACAAAGTTTTAGAACAAAATGTTTCTAGAATAAACAGTTTGGGAAAGTGATATGCAAATGTCCACAGCAGCCATTGGTGAGCAAATGCCAAATGAGGGAGCTAATAGAAGTAGCAACATGGTAGTTACAAGTTGTGTTGAAACTGTGGATGCTGAAGATAATCATAAGGGCTTGTACCATCTTGCAGAGGGCAGAAAACTTTTTCTAAGAGGGGTACTAAATTACATGTAGTTACTGATAAGCTTGCATTTGCTAGAGAGAAACACTTCCCTTCCAGGCAATCCACTTTGGTTAGGACCATAGGAAAGACACATTTCATGTACTATCAGCCAGTTTAAATTTGAACTAAAAGGGGTACAAGGAGACAAATAAGTGGCAATGTTTGATGATATCTCTGCAGATGTTCAACTGGTAATGACTCTGATAGCAGAGTACCCTGTAAACATGTGATTACAGGCAGATAAACATGGAGACAATTACATGGAAAGGTGGCAGAGATAAGATCTGCCATATTCTCATTTCCAATAGAGGCTGGTGAAGTAGCCACTTCAGAAAAAATAGTTAGGTGCTAGTTTCCTCAGGGGGAAAAATGGCTGATAGATGCACTTCTAAATCTGTGGCACAGTTCTGAAAAAGTACTGGATTTTCATTAAATGAAGAAATGGGAAGAATCACAAAGAAAGAGTTAAGTCTAACAGCTCCAAGATTCCAGCTTACAAAAATTGAAGGAAATAGTCATGGGGGCACCTAATCATGAATTTTTGAAGAAGGGGTAGGGGGAGAAGTGATGCAGCAGTTAGTATTCTCAATGGCATATTTCAGGCATTTAGCCATGACCTATAATATTTGTTTCAAGCCATATGACCATAAAGGGAGTTTACACAACATTTTATTGGCAGGGCATCACAAAAAATATATAAAAGGTTGTTGCAAAGCTTCTAGTCAGTATTGAAAGATGGTTTGACAGGAGATAAAGCATTATGAAGACACAGAGACTAAAAAAAAGCAACAAAAAGAGTTACATTTTAGAGCAAAGAGATACTAGGTAAACATAGTTAAAGTGTTGTATATTTTCAGCAAAATGCAGAGGGTCTTACTGTACAAAATGCTGTGTGAGTATGACATGAAATGGTTTCTTATTATGCTCAATGTCTTTATATGCATTTTCTTCAAATTTGCCTTGATCTTGGCTCACACTATGCTTAATTTGTTTGTCCAACTTATTTATTTCAATTTTCAAAGTTGTAGTTCAACCTCTTTTCCATTTCTTATATTTTTGTCTCTCACCTTAATCAGGTATCTTGTTCTTATGGAAATATATCCCCCTGACATTGTATGACTTGATCCTGATGTTAAACATTTTTTTTTATATTTTGCACTCAAACAATTTCTCTTTCAAAACTTTTCACATCCTTCTGCAGTTCTCCACTGAAAACATCACTCCAGTTATTTTACACAGTGAATGTTTTGCTTCCATTTAATCTGTAATTAATCTTCTGTACATAAATTAAGATTTCTGTTTGGCAGAATTATCAAGCAACAAATCAGCCGTTATAACCCCATGATCACTGCACATCAACGGTGGTAAAGGATGACAAAGTAACAGTAATTTCTTTAGGAACACAAACTATGTCTAGTATGTTCCTTTCCCTGGCAGTTTTTTTACAATGTGAAGCAACTGTTTTTCCAGAACATACATTGCGAATATTTTCCTTGGTAATGTTGTTGAATCAATATTATACCATGACCCCCCCCAAAACATGCACGCTGATTGGCCAGCGTGCACATTGTAAATCGAGTTATACTAATGGAAAAAGGTCCGGTCACCCGGACTTTTTTCCATTAGTATAACTCTACTAAAACTGTCGCTATGTTAAATGGGTTTAACATAGCGAGACAGTTTAAAATAAGCAACGGAGATCTCCGTTGCTTATTTTAGCTGTCTCCATGCTAAACCCATTTAACATAGCGAGACAGGTTTAAAAAAGCAATGGAGAAAGCAAGATCTCCATTGCTTTTCTATTTCGCTATGTTAAATGGGTTTAACATGGCGAGACAGTTTTAAAATAAGCAACGGACATCTCCGTTGCTTATTTTAAACTGTCTCGCTATGTTAAACCCATTTAACATAGCTTAAAATAAAAAGCAATGGAGATCTTGCTTTCTCCGTTGCTTTTGCTCACAACTCTGATGTACCGCGCAGGCGCAGTACATCAGAACTGCCGCGGATGCCAGACATCTGCGGAAGGGCAGTAAACAGGCATTATACTATGCCATTATTTAAGAAAAGTAATAGTTTCTTTTCTTAAATAATGTCATGGTATAATAGCAATAACCCACTTCTGGGTGTGAGTAATTCTGTATTTACCCACGGTTGGCTTTGTTTGGTCCCTCGGGCTTCGCTCTCGGGACCAAACCACGCCAACCGTGGGTAAATCCAGCATTACCCACACCCAGGTGTGGGTTATTGCTATATTATTCCAGTCTGTTTCTAGTAAACTTAAGCCATCAGCTGCTATTATTCTTCCCCCCTGTGTTACATGCATGAAATGTATGAATTCCTCCAGGTCATCAGCACTTGACTTTGATGGTCTGTACACTCCAACGATCTCATAATTATCTTTAATCCCTTAACACATCCACCTGATTTTTTGTTAGAATGTTTGTTACAGTAAGAACACTTATACTCTGACAGAGCTGATTTCCAGTCATTGTTCTTTAACCATGTTTTACAAACAAAAACAACATCAATCTTGTAGAAATGTAGTAAATGTATCAATAAAAAAGTTATTATTAATGTTATGTGCTTTAACAACCATCAGAGATGGATCAAAAGTTGCTCTCTGTGAATTGTTAAATTTTTTGCCCTCTCAAAAATCCTGCGTTTTGTTTGTCAAATAGTATAAAATATCTGCTGCAAAAAAATCCTCTTCCCTGATCTTGACAAATGCATGCCATCCTGTCTGAGCACATGTATGCCAATAATTAGGCTCAGATGCTCTACAAATTTCCATTTTTTTTTTTAAACAGGACATTTTTCTTATGTAGGTATATACCCAAAACATTTTTTCACTCACGGTGAGTGGACTCTGCTTTCTATATGTAATTTGTGAAAAAATACATCTTAATAACAGTGCAAGCTATACCATCTAAGAGGGCTGTAAGTTCCCTATTAACAGTCCTTGCAGATGAGATCATTTGTACAAACATGAATAAAAATAGATCTGTACTGCCTTACAGTAAGGAGTTCTAAGGCTTGTTTCACATCTTCTATTTTTGATCCTGACAAGCATAACACTATTCAATGTTCATTATCTTCTCTGCAAATGTAAGTATCAGTTCCTCTAACAACTGAATCTCCAATTACAAGAATATCTTTTATGGCCAGATCTGAAGAATTTTAAAACTTCTTCTTCCTTTTCACCTGCCCCTTGCCTCTTATTTCTACCTTCTCTTTTGGAAACATGTAGACTGAAGGTTTGCCTTATAGAAAAAAATTGTATAATTCTCTGTAATCCGTATGTTACAAGTCAAAACAGTATCCTTTTTAATATGTACTTTCTTTGCTTTATAAACATTTATCAGTTTATTTTTCTTACTTCCTGTTTATTGTGAACTTCCTCCTTTCTTTCTTTTTTTTATTTCCTTCTGAACACTGAATCTTCAGATTGCTGAATACATGTATCCAGAATTCCAGACTTGTCAGGGGCAACATGTTGAGTCATAGGGGTTTAGTGATCTTTACAGACAACAGACACATCCTTTCCTAAATATGTTCTATTTGCTCTTTGTCTAACAATATTTATCTCACCAGTCCAGTCATTAATATACATAACAAAAGCTCTCCAAGCCACGCTAATTGCACAAGTGCAATCATCATCATTAAGTCTAGATTTACTACTAATAATGGTAAGCAAATCATCCAATTTTTGACATAAGGAACACAGATCACCAGTGTTATCAGGCCTTACCTTTAAATATACTTAGCCTTTATTACTCGGTACAAGATATTTGTGCTTTAGCAAATCATTAATGGCATACTCATTTAAGGAATCCATCTTCACCTTCAAAGGAATAAAACAATTAAAAAAGAAAAGACTAATCAAAATCAGTTACCACAGAATTCAAAAGAGAACTTAAATCAACTTCTGTGAGAAAACAATCACACAAACAGTATACAACCAAATATTAAAGTAAGTATAGTAAAGTTGTTGCTCTGACCATACAAACTTTTAATTTTATTTTACCACTGTTAACATTTACGGTTAAGATTCCTATATCATTCTTTAATTTTTTGTGGTTTTCTTACTTCCAGTGTTTTGTGTTTCTTCGTCTACTCCTAAGTCTCCTTCCACCTGATTTTTCATAACTTTGATCTTGTTATTCCTCATTTCCAAATTCCCCCTCTTCTTGTAGACTGGCATGGTTATCAAATCCCATTTTGATACTCAAATTTTCCATCACAGGCTGGGCAAATGTATCTGTCATGTGCTTGCCCCCAACATCAAGAAATATAGCATTACTTATTTTATTATTTCTAGCATTACTGCTGCTCATCATACAGATACCATTCCAATTACATTTGACACAGTCATCGGAGACTTGGTATGTATGTTAATAACAGATTTGCATTTGACCACCACATCTCTGGGGTGGTTAGAAAATCATTCTACCTTGCACAGCTTATCCCTTGTTTGTTCTCATCATGATTCATAGATGTTATAGTATCACTTTACTCATATTTTATTAAGTCCATCGATGAATCAAGGCATCCTTCAGCATATACTTCCATAAGCACCTAAACCAATTTGAGAGGCCTGAGTGTTTCTACACTAAAAATTTCTCAGGTCTTAGTTCTCTTAGCCACTTTGATAGACTAAAAACACTGTATCTCTATTCAATTTCATACAGCCTCTGCAGACCATTTTATTAACAATGTCTACAAGCTTTCTTCCTCGCTTGTCTGTAGTCACTGTTAATGGGCTAATATGGTAACCTCTCTGCTTGCAGATTTACCTGGACTACATTTATGCCATCACACCTAATGTTTTAACCCTTTATTGGTATCCCACTCCATTAATGTGATTTCATGTTAAATAATACTTGCACCCAAAGCTTCAAAATGTTGTGATAACAGTAGTAGCTATATGGATTAAACGTAGGCCTTTAACAATCTCTGTGGGCAGACATATATTTTCAAAGTTTTTTAACTACTATTATCATTTAGTTTTGAGATTCCAAACAGATATTACTCAAACTAGGGACAGGCAAGAACTTGTGAAGGGGAAGGAGAGAAACAGTTAATAACAATAAGTAGCACAAAGGGTATACATTTGATGAACCAAGTCAAAGTAACTTCATATAAGACAAAACATGTTCTTTATAAGATGTCAGATTAGTAAGCAGAAGAACCTATTACAGATATAAACAATGGGTAGTGTTATGGACTATGTGCTCAAGCTTATCCTCAGAGACAAATGAAGATAAAGGGATAAATCTAAAATGGCTCCTAAAAGAGAAAAGAGGAGGTCTGTATAACTCAAAGATGACAGCATACCATGCAGAGTAAATAAAGCCACAAATCTAAAATGATCTTGCAACAGCAAGCTAATGCTTATAGCTATATGCTGTAGTAAGAAGAAATAGATAATCAATATATTGACTGTAATGATCATTATTGCTTTAAGCTTCCATCCACCTTGCCTTAATGAAGAAGATAACTCTAGTAAGGTGTCTGTATTGACTGCCAATAAATAAAATAAAGCATCTCTTTTTAGCTTACTACAAAATATCTGCAGTGAATAATGAGCAGGGTGTGACTATAATATTCAGAAATGGTTCACAAAGCCTTTCAGAAGAACATTTGATCTATTTGTAAAATGATACTCCTTTCAACTAAAATATGAGTGGAAAAACAATGAGGTAATGGTCAGCAGTCTTAATGCATATCACTAGTCTTTCCTGCAGTAGCATAGCGAAGGGTGGCAAAGACATTCATAATGCATTAAGTAAGCCTGATAGTAACACCCACGATGCAGGCATCACTCAGGATACTGCCAGACCTGACAAATATTTATTAGTGTGTTACATCACCAGTCATGTAGCCAGCTCACTGCAAGCCACAACAGTCACAGATATACCTCTCAACTGTTCAGATTTTCACAGAATGTCCAGATGTTTGACTCATATTTTTGGACTGTTCCTCTTGAAATTTGTGATTTTCTGGCAAATCATTAAAGACTTCTTCTTCTTCTTTTGGCTTTTCCCAGTTAGGGGTTGCCACAGTGGATCACCTGTCTGTTCATGATTGGCAGTGGAGTTTTACAGTGTTGAGTTGCCAGCCCAGCGCCCAACCTTCCATGGAAGGCACACACAGGCATGCACACACTCACACCTAGGGCCAATTTAGAGTATCCAATCCACCTACAGCATGTCTTTGAGATGTGGGAGGAAACCAAATCATTAAAGACTAAAGTCAATAAATAATATAGGTATTTCAGTTTTAGACTTCATATTCTTCAGAAAAATGCATGCTAATATAAAACGTTCTAGGAATTTTCTAAGTTATAACTGCAATATTTAAAATCTGCCCCTAATTTTGGGACTTTGACTCCCCCCTCCTGCCCATTATTTTTGACTTTGTCCAGACTTCCTGAGCTAAGAGATTGAGAGACATGGTCCCAGCGAAGGTTACAATCAATTCTGATCCCATGGATTCAGTTCCAAACACGATAGCATGTCAATGAGTGAGAGAGTAAACTAGACAATTTGGGAAGAGATAGGGTTGTAAAATATGAACAGGGATCATCAATGTTTCCAAATTGTTTTATGTGGTTGTAAACCTATACATGTATAAACAACAGTATTTTTTATCATATGACCATTTATTTTTTATATTCTTAATCTATGTCTTTATTCCAAGAGAATTTTACTACTGCACTGGGAATACCTCATTACTGTCCAGAATGTTACAGTATTACCCTCATTTGCTTTACTATTTTTGCCCTGTCCCATGCAAAATTTTTGATTTTCTAGGAAATTACTACAGATTGCAGTCAGCCAATAATGACAGACATTAAAATTTCAAGCTTCTTATTGTTCAGAAAATATATGTTGGTTCAAAACATGTTTTATTAACTTTTCAGGAGAACTATACCTATATTTTAAATCCATCCATGATTTTGATCCTTTGCTCCCCATTATTTTGTGCTTTGTCCACAATTCTTGAGTACAACTTCAGGAGGTATGGCTCTAGGAATGCACTTTTGTGGAATGTCTTGGAGAACCTTGACTTGTTTTAATGAAGTATTATGTTACACAGTTGGAAGTTACCAGTCTGACTTTTCCGATAAACAAACAAAAGTCAGTTATCAGTATAGTTGGTTAACAGAGCCAATTTCTAACTATTATGTCCAAGAAGAATAGTCCAAAAAGAAGTGCTGTTAGTACCTAATGCTGTATGACTCCACTAGGAACCCCATTCAGGAAAGATGGATAACCATTTTAATGTTTCTTTATTTTATTATATTGCTTAATCATTGCTTTACCTATTAATCTACATATGGATTAACATTTATTGACTTTAGGTTGTCAATTATTCCTTTATGGAAATAATATTCAACATGAGAATGAAACCAAATCAACCTTCTATCTCTGCTGTATTTAGAGAGCAATCAAATGCAAATCTGCTGTAGTTAGCTGATGATCTGATGCAGTTTAAGAAATCCCTTCATCTTACTGCCCCACTGGTAAACAGTCCCGCTATAACATTTTCTAATCCTACATCACTACTTGTGTAGAGACATCTGTCCTCACATGACACAAATACAATGGTAAGTTTAGAAACAAGCCACTATGATTGAATCCTGTCATAAGCAAGCTGTGTAAAAAGATAAAAACTTATTGTCCAAGGGAACAAACTGAATGCCTCAAGTTCCAAAAGTGATATTAAAAGGTTAAATAAGGAGCTTAGAAGCAAAATTAGATCTTCCAAAAGTAGGTATGAACTGAAAACTGTCAAGTCAGTAAAGGACAAAATCAACCCCATTATTCAACAATGTTAGAAATCTTAGAAGCCATACCTAACACTTCACTGAACTAATGATAACACATACTCAGCCCATGAGAATATAACCAACACACTTTCAAACAAATTTAGATCAAATTTTGTCTGCCATTCTTCAGCAAACTCCCCCTCCACCACATACCATCAAGTTTGCACCATCCCTCAGATCATCTCAGAATAGGTCCTGCAGGCACTGCCCAAAGCCAAGAACAATAGTTCTTTTGGTCCAGACAATGTGCCCAGGTGCTTTCTTGTCAGCATCAAGCATAGCCTCTCTGACCCTTTAGTACATTTGTTTAGAGAATGGGCAAATTGTACATCACTGCCCTGATTGGAGAACGAACATTCTCCAGAAAGTTATTAATGTACAAGTAATGCCCGCTGACAAATGAGTCTGCTGCTTCATGGTAGCATATTAAGCTGACTTGGACCTTGTACTGCAATAAAAAAATAATGGATGCCACTATTTTACACTCGCTAAGCAGTGGTTCTGCTGTTTAGTGAGCATAAAATGTAAAACAAAGAAAAAAGGAGAGAAACTGTGTGTACATGTGAGAGAGAGAGAGTGAGAAAGAAAGCGAGAGTGATCTTGTGTGACTGAATGAGTGTATGAAAGCAGAAGAGACTGTGTGTGTGAGAGAGATCGAGAGAGAGTGAGCTGGTGTGAATGCATGTATTAAAGCAGAGGAGCCTGTGTGTGTCAGAGATTGAGAGTGAGACTGATCTTGTGTGAGTGAATATGTACTAAAACAAAAACAAACTTAGAACCAAAAGGCGTGTAAGAAACCAACAAAAACCAACGGAGCCGGCAACTTAATAAAACAATTTTACTTAGCGCTTTCGGTAAAAACAATGCTTCACCTTCTTCAGATAAAAAATAAAGAATCAATTAAGACTGTTTAGTCTTCAACATAATACCTAACAAGTTGGTAAATCATTCAATTAACCAGTTAGACTGCTAAACTTTAAGAAGAAAGACACAGAACCTGTCACACGATGGTACCATCTTAACACAAAACAGCTTTTTAGATCTTTTTAGAAAAGTAATTTTGAGAAAATATGTATATATAATGTATGTAATAATAGTTCTATAAAGGTAATTTTAAATCACAGCTTCAAAAAACCTCAAGGTCACAAATATAAATGTGACCAATAAACAAACCTTGCATTGAATATGTGTATGAAAGCAGAGGAAACTGTGTGTGTGAAAGCAGAAGAGACTGTGTATGTGTATATGAGAGAGAGAGAATGGGTTGTACGTAAAATTGTTGTTTTACTTGCTTATTATCTTTTTAAGCACTATATTATTTTTTTATATATGTTTGATGCAAAATGCTTCCTCCCGATACCATTAACATATACTGCAGTAAGTCTGAAACATTAGACGGAGGAACTATTTTACATTAAAAAATATATATAAAAAATAATATTAGCACTTAAAAAAATAAATAAGCAAGTAAAACACAACAATTTTATGGAGAGCTCATTCTCTAAGCACAATAATGCCTTCCAGGGAGTTTTTTAATGTGTAATTAATGCCCTTGCAGGGGTGTAGAGGCCCTCCGCTTGCAGCATCAGGCCTCATAACACCTCTGGGCAGACATTAATTACACATTAATGTAAGCTTCGTGGGGCGTCTGATAAATGTGTAATACTATAGTGCAGTAAATTAGTTCTGTAGGAGTTCTAATCTTGGTCCTGGCAAATGTAAAAGTGTGTTTGTGTGTGTGAGAGTGTCTGTAGTTGTAGAGACATGATTTTGAGGCCATTGGCACTTCCCTTTCCCCCTCCTTTATCACTGATGCTGATGTCACTCACCTTTAAGGAAGGGAGGGTGGCATAATGGTTAAGATATTTGCCTTTTCAGGCTTGCTAGTTGTTGCTGAAGCACCTACCAAGAGGAGAAAATGCTGAGAGAAGAAAAGGAGCCACTTTTGTGATTTTAAGTATTTTCTTCTGATTTTTTGTTAAGTTTTACTGCTTTGCCGCCTACGTTTTGGCATTTTCCGGCTTGCTAAAGTTTATATCTGTAACAGTAACAGTACTTGGAACACATCTAGAGCCTGTTTACTGCATTTCCTCTGTTGCACTTATTTTAAAATCATTTTTTCTCTAAAAACTGCATTTTACCTGATTTTGGCCTAGCACTCAAGTGTGGGGTCATTTATTGCACTGTTGTGATTATTTTGCTGCTTGTGTATCTCTGCTACCTTTAAACTACAACAAAAAGAAAAAAAAAATCTTGCTTTTTTCCCACTTTCTGAAAGTTAAGAAAGTTCAGTTACAGATTTGCTGTTCTGAACTGTTTGGAATTTTCTAGAAGGCCAGTGCTTGCTTGGGCTAAAGGGAAGTCTGTGTTCACCAGTGGGAGTGGTTAACACTGAACAGCCTGCCTGTCCCTGGAGGAGTGGTTACTACCTAGAAACTGTAGTTTTATTGGCCATTTTGGGCCAATTCTAAACTCCTTGATCTCTCTCTCTTAAAACCAGGCTGCCTCGTGGTTTTGGCATCTTTTCAGGCTTGCTAGGTGTTGCTGAAGCACCTACCAAGAGGAAAAAATGCTGAGAGAAGAAAAGGAGCCACTTTTGTGATTTTAAGTATTTTCTTCTGATTTTTTGTTAAGTTTTACTGCTTTGCCACCTACTTTTTGGCATTTTCCGGCTTGCTAAAGTTTATATCTGTAACAGTAACAGTACTTGGAACACATATAGAGCCTGTTTACTGCATTTCCTGTGTTGCACTTATTTTAAAATCATTTTTTTCTCTAAAAATTGCATTTTACCTGCTTTTGGCCTAGCACTCAAGTGTGGGGTCATTTATTGCACTGTTGTGATTATTGGCCTAGCACTCAAGTGTGGGGTCATTTATTGCACTGTTGTGATTATTTTGCTGCTTGTGTATCTCTGCTACCTTTAAACTACAACAAAAAGAAAAAAAAAAATCTTGCTTTTTTCCCACTTTCTGAAAGTTAAGAAAGTTCAGTTACAGATTTGCTGCTCTGAACTGTTTGGAAGTTTCTAGAAGGCCAGTGCTTGCTTGGGCTAAAGGGAAGTCTGTGTTCACCAGTGGGAGTGGTTAACACTGAACAGCCTGCCTGTCCCTGGAGGAGTGGTTACTACCAAGAAGGTGTAGTTTTATTGGCCATTTTGGGTCAATTCTAAACTCTTTGATCTCTCTCTCTTAAAACCAGGCTGCCTCGTGGTTTTGGCTTCTTTTCAGGCTTGCTAGTTGTTGCTGAAGCACCTACCAAGAGAAGAAAACGCTGAGAGAAGAAAAGGAGCCACTTTTGTGATTTTAAGTATTTTCTTCTGATTTTTTGTTAAGTTTTACTGCTTTGCGGCCTACTTTTTGGCATTTTCCAGCTTGCTAAAGTTTATATGTGTAACAGTGACAGTACTTGGAACACATCTAGAGCCTGTTTACTGCATTTCCTGTGTTGCACTTATTTTAAAATCATTTGTTTTCTCTAAAACCTGCATTTTACCTGATTTTGGCCTAGCACTCAAGTGTGGGGTCATTTATTGCACTGTTGTGATTATTTTGCTGCTTGTGTATCTCTGCTACCTTTAAACTACAACAAAAAGAAAAAAAAAACAAAAAAATCTTGCTTTTTTCCCACTTTCTGAAAGTTAAGAAAGTTCAGTTACAGATTTGCTGTTCTGAACTGTTTGGAAGTTTCTAGAAGGCCAGTGCTTGCTTTGGCTAAAGGGAAATCTATGTTCACCAGTGGGAGTGGTTAACACTGAACAGCCTGCCTGTCCCTGGAGGAGTGTTTACTACCTAGAAGCTGTAGTTTTATTGGCCATTTTGGGTCAATTCTAAACTCCTTGATCTCTCTCTCTTAAAACCAGGCTGCCTCGTAGTTTTGGCATCTTTTCAGGCTTGCTAGTTGTTGCTGAAGCACCTACCAAGAGGAGAAAATGCTGAGAGAAGAAAAGGAGCCACTTTTGTGATTTTAAGTATTTTGTTCTGATTTTTTGTTAAGTTTTACTGCTTTGCCACCTACTTTTTGGCATTTTCCGGCTTGCTAAAGTTTATATCTGTAACAGTAACAGTACTTGGAACACATATAGAGCCTGTTTACTGCATTTCCTGTGTTGCACTTATTTTAAAATCGTTTTTTTCTCTAAAAACTGCATTTTACCTGTTTTGGCCTAGCACTCAAGTGTGGGGTCATTTATTGCACTGTTGTGATTATTTTGCTGCTTGTGTATCTCTGCTACCTTTAAACTACAACAAAAAGAAAAAAAAAAATCTTGCTTTTTTCCCACTTTCTGAAAGTTAAGAAAGTTCAGTTACAGATTTGCTGTTCTGAACTGTTTGGAAGTTTCTAGAAGGCCGGTGCTTGCTTGGGCTAAAGGGAAGTCTGTGTTCACCAGTGGGAGTGGTTAACACTGAACAGCCTGCCTGTCCCTGGAGGAGGGGTTACTGCCTAGAAGCTGTAGTTTTATTGGCCATTTTGGGTCAATTCTAAACTCCTTGATCTCTCTCTCTTAAAACCCTACAACTCTTTTTTTGTGCGGTTTTGCGCACTGAGCAGCGTCGGACAGCGCTCCTAAACAGGTTTAAACTATTCCAGGCTCCACAAAGTCTGCTCTTCACTTTTTCCCTTAGAACTGTTCAAACTCTCAAAGTAATCACTCTATTTTCTTTCTAAAGCCCTGCACTTGCTAAGCTCTTATAAGGAAACACTAACTAACTAAAGCACTACACCCTCCTTGACTTCTCATAAGTATTAGACTCCCGATTGGTCCTTCCTTATCAAGTGAAAAATCAGTTCCCTTCCCTAATCTGATCAGTAAAAAAAACAGTTCCCTATACTAATCTGGTATGTCCAAGGGTCAGTTTTAAGGTTACTCTCCAGTCCTGCTGGTGAATCTGGGAATTTTGAGGCAATGTTACAATTGCCTTATATACACAGACAATCCTCTTCTCCTTCCAACAAACTCTAATACATGTGAGAGATGCAGTTACACAGCCAAACTTGAGGCAGTGCTCTCTCAACCCAAGACTGGCACAGTCAGTCAGGAGGAAAAGGTAACCACCCACACCACAAATCCAGTCTCACACAGACCTATTGCATCTGCATAGCCAACACATAAACACACAAAAACATACTCGGAGGCTCTAAATAAAAATATGCCTAAACAGCAAAGACCTCCTAAGCAGATATCCAAGCAACAACCACCCCTTAACAATACTCATAAATCACATATCTCACAAAATCAGTGTGCCTCACAGTCACAGCCCATAAGGCCAAACAACACATCAAATACACTTGTTATAGGGGACTCTATTGTCCGGCACACTGACGTCCCACTCACCAGACTGAACAAGGAAAAGGTCACTGTAAGCTGCCTGTCGGGTGTCAGGATCTGCCACATAATGCAAGCACTCAGGTCACTCCAAAGCAAGTACAAGTATGACTCCGTCATTGTCCATGCTGGTGTAAATGACCTGAGACGTACCTCCCTGGACTACATGAAAAGAGACATAGAGGAGCTCTCTGACCATGTAGCCCAGGATGGTATGTCCCTGACCTTGAGTAGCATCTTGCCCTCACCAAGAATGATGCCACAGTATAAAGACAAAATGATCAGTTTCAACAATTGGCTAAAGTATTGGTGTCATTCAAAGGGGATCCAGTGTCTGTCAGCCTGGGATGACATGCTCGACAAGCCACGTTGCTTCGCTAGGGATGGCTTGCACCTGTCACCCTTAGGCTTTTGTATACTGGCCAAGGCTCTTGCCACCCCCATAGTGCCTTTTTTAGGCAAGGCTCAAAGGACAAACCCACCTCCATAGACAACCCAAAGATAAAAAAACTAAAGGTAATGCTACTCAATGCCAGAAGTCTAAACCTCAAGATGCACACACTCGAAACTCTCCTCAGTATGGAGAAAATCGATGTCTGTGCAGTAACAGAAACCTGGTTCAAGGCTCCTGAGAGCACCCCAGCGCTACCAGGTTATAACTCATACCATGCGTTTTGGCCCCTAAACTCAGACCGAAGCACAAAAGGAGGGGGAGTATCTATATTCATTAAAGATACCTACACCTCCAGGTTAGTGGCACTGCAGGAAGCATTGGAAACCATCCATGTGCAACTAACAGCAGGCAAAACTGCCTTTCAGTTTGTAGCCTGCTACAGAACACCCTCCCTATTACAGGAACCCCACTTGGCATTCCTGAGAACACTGGAGAATATGAAGGTCTCTCCAAACACTGTGTTATTGGGTGCCTTCAACTACCCAAACATTGACTGGGAAAACTACTCAAGCCCAAACACCCTCGCCCAATGGTTCCTTGAATTTATAAACTCTAACGCAATGGAACAACTGGTCACCACTCCTAAAAGAGGGAACAACATATTGGACCTGGTCATCACCAACATGGGGACTGTATGTTCCACACCAGAGGTAAACCCCTCATTGGTAAGATCAGACCATAAACAAATTTCCCTGGACATCCATATCCCATCCCCACCCCCCAGCCAAGGAAATCACTGTAAAGAATTTTTCAAAAGCCAACTTTGCACTTCTCAAGACTGAGGTGGAATCCTTCAAAGCCCCTGGGCCAGAGGATAATACAGCCCAATCCGCAGAATCCTTTACAAATGCATTCTATGAGCACCTGCAGGAATGCATGGATTGTGCTATCCCAAATAAAACCAAGACTCACTCCTCCAAAAACAGGAGACCGGTCTGGTGGATGCCGGCCATAAATAAGCTATACAACAGAAGGAGGAAGCTACTACATGACAGAGCAAAATCCCAAAAAGGGAAGGCATCTCTGATCAGTATTAGCAAGAAACTTTGATCCCTCATAAAATCATCAAAGGCCAGTTTCGAAAGAAAAATTGCCCTAGACACTAAAGATAATCACAAGGCCTTCTTTAGTTATGTCAGAAACATGGGCAGAAACTCCATGATATGCTCTGAATTGTTGCATAACGGTACAAAATATACCAAACCTACAGACATAGCCAACATCCTGGCAGACAGATTCAGCGCAAACTTCTCCCCCCTTCCCCCCCAAAGGAGCAAACGCCTATCCCAACTGAATGTAACCTCCCTGACATCACAGATGCACAGGTGAAAGCTGCCCTTTCCAAAGCAAAAAACACAGCATCTATGGGACCAGACGGTGTCCCAGGCTGTGTCTTACATGAGCTCCAAGAAGAACTGAACCCTCACATTAAGTCACTGTTCAAACTTAGCCTTACTACAGGATATGTACCCAAAGAATGTCGTACAGCTATAGTGGTCCCACTCCACAAAGGTGGTGCCACAACGGACCCCAGAAACTATCGCCCCATAAGCCTGACTAGTCTGGTCTGTAAAGCTATGGAGCGTATTATCATGGAACTCATAAACAAAGACATTGGGAGCCACCAGACACTGGACCCTACCCAATTCGGCTTTGTTAAGAGCAGATCTTGCCTCTTAAACCTAGTTTATTTCTTTGAAACAGTTACCAAAGCCATAGATGAGGGCAAGGTAGTCCACATAGCCTACCTGGACCTCGCAAATGCCTTCGACACAATACCCCACTTTGGCATCATAAATAAGCTTACCAGCTTAAATATCAACCCCTATATCACAAGATGGGTTGCAAACTGGCTCAGAGATAGAACCCACATAGTCAGAATCGCAGGTGCCATGTCCGAATCCAAACCAGTTACAAGTGGCATCCCACAGAGCTCAGTCCTGGGACCTCTCTTATTCGGTATATATTTCTCTGAGGTTCAGGCTAACATGGGGGGATTATGGCTGACAAAGTTCGCAGATGACTGCAAACTGGGGGCCATAATCGAATCTCCAGCTGACACAGGCATCCTCCAAAAGGGTCTCACAGAGATAGATGCTTGGTGCCAGAGCCACGGCCTCAAGCTAAATGCTAAAAAGTGCATAGTCATCCCCTTTGGGAAAAACAAGGTGCCCACAAATTACCACATAGGTGGTAATCCATTAAGTACAGAAGAAGTAATTAGAGATTTGGGGACCAATGTAGATAGTAATCTCTCCTTTGATAATCACGTTGCCAAAGTGGTTAGAAAGACCTTCTATATAGCCCACCTTATCACGAAAGGGTTTGCATCTAGATCAAGAGAGGTCATTGTGCCCCTCTACTCGTCACTCATCAGGCCCATAATTGAATACAATGCCCCTTTTGGGATGTACCTTACCCAACACCTGCAGCAACTGGAGAGACCCCAAAAGTACCTCACCAAGAGGATCATGGGCTACAAACAGATGTCCTATGCAGCTCGACTAAAGAAACTCCAGCTCTACTCAGTTACTTACCACCTACTCAGAGGCGATCTATGCCTGACGTACAAAGCCATGTCAAACCCAGAATTAATGGACATGCTCCACCTCAAAAAATCCAAGTCCCTTAGAGCTACACACTACAGGGACCTAAACCTCAGCACAAAAATAAATAGGACATGCTGGAGGGACAAATTAATTTCTCAGAGGGTCCCCTCACTCTGGAATAGAATCCCAGTTCATGTTAGACATAGCCCCTCACTGACCCTCTTCAAGCGAAATTTGGACACGTGGATGGGAAATCGCAAATTCACCCCTGGGATCTCTCCTGTGTCCCTGCTAGACAGAGGCACAGTAAACTAATCTTAAAAGGGTACCTTCTGTGACCTACTTTACAGAGGCACAGTAGGCTAATCTAATAGGGGAGGCGGAAGCCAAATACACTCTGGCTAGGCTTATAAATGCCCTAGGGCAGATAGCCTAGTATCTACCTATGAACCTATGAACCTTATAGACACAAGGTGCAGGGTTTAATTCTCACATGGGTTAATTGTCTAGGCTTAAAATGGCCCACAAGGGTAATTAGCATAGTACTAACCTATTAACACACACCCTGTCAGGCATTATTGATTGCTTAGAGAATGGGCTTACTGTACATCAGTACCCTGACTGGAGAACAAGCGTTCTCCAGCAGGGTATTAACGAACAAGTTACACACACTAAAAAACGAGTCTGCCACTTCACAGCAGCATATCAAGCCACCGTAGAGCTTGGACTGAAAGATAGAATAGCCACCATTATTTTAAACTCACTATGCAGTGATTTTGCTGTTTAGCGAGTGTAAAATAAAATAAAAGTAAAATAAAAAAGTGTATGTATGTGTTTGTGTGTGAAAGTGTATGCGTGTACGAGTATGAAAGAGAGATCAGATGAGCTACTATTTTACACTTGTTAAGCAGCACTTCTGCTGTTTAGCAAGTGTAAAATGAAAAGTGTGTGTGTGTGTGTGTGTGTGTGTGTGTGTGTGTGTGTGTGTGTGTGTGTGTGTGGTTTACATTGCTGTATGTATGTGTAAGTGAATGTGTGCATGAAAGCAGAAAAGACAGAGGGCAGGATTCACGATGGCTTGCACGGAGTCTAAGAGCCGTGTAAGACTCCATGCAGCCATTGCGATCCAGGAACAGCCCGAAATCCCATGTAAGAGAAAGCTAAAACGACTCTTACATGGGCAGTGCATGGATATGCTAATCACCCCACTTGCAGCCAAAAGGCATGCAAATGAGGTAGATTAGCGATCCACGAAGCTCAAACCAGCCCGTGTAAGAGTTGTGTTAGCTGCAGAAATGTACTCAGTTGACAACTGAGTACGTTTCTGCAAATAACACAATGGAGCCATGTCAGCTCCAAATAAAGGGTGCATATGTGTCAGGCAGCATGCCAATGGCCAAATATGTGACCATTGGCAAGGTACCCCGATGCAAAAATGAGAAATAATTAATTTTTTTAAATGCAAACGGGCTGTGCTACATAAAACATAAAAAGTAAGGTTATAAACCCACAAATGTGGGTTTTATGCAATGCATGGATATACAATGCAGAGAACAGCAGACCAAAAACAACATGCCACCGTTTAGTGGTTGCTAAGGGGGGAATCTGAGTCTAAGACATGTAACTAAGCATTAGTAGGCAATCCTATGTAAATGAGTGTTAGGATACTGAATCCCAATTTCACATAGCAAATGAGCACATTCCGAGTAGTGTAAGAGTTACATAAGGGGGAGGAACAGAGTAGGAGATAGGTGACATCACAGGGGGGAATGGCAGAAATAAATGCAGTTCATTGGAGGTCAGTGTTACGTGACAGATGTCAGACACATATCATGGAAAGAGGAGTGCCACAAGTTAAGCATGGGAAAGTCAAGAAATGGAAGGTGTACACTGTTGCCAACACCAAAGTTTCTTGCTGGGTGTCCATGCGCACGTGTGCATGCCAGGAGGTGCGAGTAGGGCAGTGTGCATGCGTGTAAGGTAGACTGAGCATGTGGGAGCCTGTAGGCAGACTTGTAAGACTGTTTGCACTGGTGTGCATGCGTTTTAACCCGAATAAGTAGATTCTAAACTGTGTAAGCATGTGTGCACACGTGTAAGCCACTGTGAGTGTGTTTCCGCTGGTATGCGCGTTGCTCCCCCCTGAGGAAACAGAAAGGAAAAAGGAAGCAACAGAAATAGTAGGAAGCTAGCAGGGAATACTGCTGGAGCTAGCAGGTGAAAACAATTAGAAGCAGGCAATTACACAGGCAGAATACTAGCCCAGCCCAGCACTTAAAAGTCTGCAAACAGCAGTGTAGTATGATTCTCTCAAGAGACACTGCAAGACAGGAGTAAACTATTAGAAGGGAAAACTGAAAAAGCTTCACTCAGACCAAAAATGCTAGGGGCTGCCATAGCTGTCATAAGGAGGCATAGGCGACTTGCTGAGGGTGGTGACAATGCAAATGCTGCCAGACAACCCACAGTGAGGAGATGGAGAAGAGTGTACAGGCCCAGGGTCACCTACCAGGGGTTATGTGAGCTGGAGATAGTGGAGTGCTATAGAGTGGACAGAGACCTCCTGTAGCAAATCGTTGAGCTGTGCAGGCCACTCCTCACACACAGAACCAACAGAGGGGAACCCATCCCAGTGGAAACCAAGGTATGTGTTGGCTTAAGAATACTAGCAACAGGTACCTTCCAGAGACCAACTGGTGATATGATGGGGATCTCACAGGCATCAGCATCCAGGGTACTGCACCAGTTCCTGGATGCCATGTCAGCACATGTTGGAGATCATGTATATTTCCCCAATTCCCGTGAGGCATTGGCCAGCAATATGCGTCTCTTCCAGCAAATAGCAGAATACCCTGAGGTAGTGGGTACAATAGACTGCACGCATATATGCATCAAAGCACCAGCCGGTGAGCGGGGTAGGGCCTACATTAACTGCAAGGGCTTCCCCTCCATCAAATGCCAGGTCGTGTGTGATGCCCAGGGCATAATAATGAATGTGTGTGCTGGCTGCCCTGGAAGCTACCATGATTCCCATATCTGGCATCTGACGCAGCTGTACCAGACATTTGCCATGTCACATCCCACATGGTCACTTAGTAGGGGATGCTGGATATGCACTGGAGCCGTGGCTGATGACACCCATCAGAAATGCACACACACCTGAACAGGAATGCCATAATGAGGCACACGCACAAACACGAAATGTAATCGAGCGTGTGTTCGGGCTGCTCAAGTCACGGTTCCGGTGCCTGGACACATCTGGTGGAGCCTTGCAGTACTCACCAACTACATGTACCCAAATTGTCATGGTATGTGCTATGCTACATAATATGATTCTGCAAAAACAGCTGCAGCAGGATCAGCATAGGGCTGGGCCAAACAGCCCCCCACCATTGCCAAGGCAATCACAGGCAGAGCGTGACTCGGAGGAGGAACAACCTGAGCCTGCCCCAGTAGACAGAAGGAGGTGTGCCCATTATACCTTGGCAAAGTGGCAATGCATAGCAAATACACTGGCTCAGTAAGGACCCTGGAAATGATACCTCTGTCCGACTCACACATATAGTAAAAGGGACGCCTAAGTTGACACAACCTGCTTTCAAACATGTACAGGGAGTGTAGTATGTGCATCCAACATAGGCATCCCTGCAGCACCACCTGAGGCATGATTGCCATGTGTTAAGCAATGTAACACCATGTAGTATATGCAAACCTGATGACCCTGACTAGCATCCTACCCTCACCAAGCATGATGCCACAATATGAAGATGAGATGATTAATTGCAATAATTGGCTGAAGTATTGCTGTTAGTCAAAGGGGATCCAATTCGTGCCAGCCTGGGATGACATGCTGAGCACGACATGATGCTCCACCTACTAGGGGTGGTGTGCACCTATCAGTCCTGGCCTTATGTTTACTGGCAAAGGCTGTTGTTACCCCCAGCATGCCTTGAATAGGTAAGGCTCAAAACACAAACTCACCTCCATAGGTATCACAAGGGATAAGAACCTAGATGTAATGCTACCCAATGCCAGAAGTCTAAACAGCAAGATGCATGCAGTCTAAACTCCCCTCAGCATGGAGAATGTTGATATCCATTCTGTAACAGAAAACTGGGTCAAGGCTCATAACAGCACCCTAACACTACCAGGTTACACCTCATACTGTGCTTTACAGCCCCAAAACATGGAACAAGCTACAAAAGGAGAGTGACTAGCAATAATTGTCAAGGATAACCACACCCCCATGTTGGTACCACAACAGGAAGCAGCATGGACTAGCCATGGTCAAGTAACAGTGGCTAAAACTGCCTCCCAGTTTATAGCCTGCTACAGACTATCATCCTAACACCAGGAACTGCACTTGGCCTATGTTGGAATACATGAATATATCAAGCTCTCCAAACCACATTATATTGGGTGACTGAAAATACCCAAACATAGACTGGGAGCATTATTCTAGCTCCAACATCCTAGGACAAAGGTTCCTAGAATCCATAAACCAAAATGCTCAGGAACAACGTACCACTCCCACAAGAGGGGTAAGCATACTGGATGTGATAATCAGCAACATGGGTACTGTATGGCCAGATGAGAAGTGTATCCCTCACTGGTAAGATCAGACCATGGAGTAATCACACTGGATATACACATCCCGACCACAGTCCCTGGCCAGAAAACCACAGTGAAAAACATGTGTAAAGCAAATGCTGCACTCCTCCAAACTGATGTGGAATCCAGTAAAGGCCCTGTGCCTGTGCAAAATGTGGGCCACACCTCAGAACCCATTATACATGCATTCCATGAACACTGCCAGGAATGCATGGATTATTCAATCCCAGATAAACCCAAGACACAATGCCATACACGCAGGCATCTGGCATGGTGGACCCCAGCCATTACCAAACCATGCAAGAGAATGAGGAAGCTACTACATAATAGAGCAAACCTAAAAAGGGAAGTAATCTCTGATCAGTATTATGGCAATAAAATATGTCCACTCATACAATCCACTAAGGCCAGCTACAACAAGTTGAATCTGTGAATCTTGAGGCAATGTTACACCTGCCCCATGTACACAGACAACCCTCTCCTCCCCCCAAGAAATACAAATATATGTGAGAGATGCAACCATTTATCCAAACCGGAGGCTGAGCTCTCTCAACTCAGTACTGTCAAAACTAGTCAGGAGGAGAAGGTAACCACACACACCACAAACCCAGTCTCACATAGACCTATCACAACTGCAAACCAAAGACATAAACACAGAAAAACATTCCCGGAGGCTCTAATTACAAACACACCACATCAACAGAGGCCTCCAAAGCAGACAACCAAGCAACCACTACCTCCAAACATAGCACATGCAACACATAGTACACAAAGCTGGTGTGCCAAACAGTCACAGGCCAGAAGGAGAAACAACATGCCTGATACAGTTGTAATAGGTGACTCCATAGTCAGACACACTGCTGACCCGCTCACCAGACTGAACAAGGGAAAGGGTACAGTAAGCTGCCTGTAGGCTGCTACAATACACCACATAACACAAGCACGCAGGTCACCCCAAAGCAAGTACAAATATGATGCAGTCATTGTCCATGCTGGTGTGAATGACCTGAGACGTACCTCCCCAGACTACATGAAAAGAGACATAGATGAGCTCTCCGATTATGTAGGCCAGGCCGATATGACTCTGACCTTGGGCAGCATCCTACCTTCACCAAGAATGATGCCACAGTACAAACAGAGAATGATCAGCTCTAACATGTGGCACAATTACTGGTGTCATTCCAAGGGGATCCAATGTCTGTCCACTTGGGATGTCAAGCTTGACAAGCCACGCTGTTTTGCCAGGGATGGCTTGCACCTGTCACCCCTGGGCGTCTGGATATTGGCTAAGGCTCTTGCCACCTCCATAGCGACTTTTGTAGGCAAGGCTGAAAAGAGTAACCCACCTCCCTAGAAAACATAAGGGGAAAGAAACATAAGGGTAATGCTGCCCAATGCCCGACATCTAAACCTCAAGATGCATGCTCCCGAGGCCCTCCCCAGTATGGAGAACATCGATGTCTGTGCAGTGACAGAAACCTGCAGCAAGGCTCCTGAGAGCACACCAGCACTACCAGGTTATACCTCATATCATGCGTCTTGGCCCCAAAACCTGGAGCAAACCATAAAAGGAGGGGGAGTATCCATATTCAGCAAAGATACCCACACGTCCAGGTAACTGACAATGCATGAAGCATCGGAGACCACCCATGTGCAACTAGCCATAGGCAAAACTGCTGTACAGTCTGTAGCATGCTACAGACCACACTCTCACACACAGGAACCCCACTCAGCCTTCCTGAAGACACTGGACAGGATGAATGTCTCACCAAATACCAAACAAGGTACTCACAAATAACCACAGAGGTGGTAATCCATTACGTATGGAAGGAGTAATCAGGGACCTAGGGACACAAGTGGACAGTAACCTGTCATGTGACACTCACATTGCCAACGTGGCTAGGAAGACCTTCTATATTGGCCACCTTATCATGAAAGGAATCACATCTACTTCAACAGAGGTCATTGTGCCCCTATACTGTTCTCTTATCAGGCCCATAATTTAGTACAATGCCTCATTTGGGATGTACCTCACATGACACCTGCAGCAGTTAGAAAGACCTCAAAGGTACCTCACCAAGAGGATAAAGGGTCTCAAATATATGTCATATGCTGCCTGGCTGTAGACACCCCAGCTGTATGCAGTCACATACTGCCTACGCAGAGGCATTGTATGCCTGTTGTACAAGGCCATGTCCAACACAGGATTAATGGACATGCTCCACCCCAGAAAACCCAAATCCATCAGAGCTGTGAGAGCGAGAGATGTCAACCTCAACACATAATGAAATAGGATGTGCTGGAGGGACAGATACATAATCCAGAGGCTCCCTACACCCCGGAACGGAATCCCACTCCATGTTAGGCAGAGCCCCTCACTGACTCTCCAACAGGAATCTTGCCAAGTGGATGGGTGATCATACATGTACACTGGGGGTCTTCACTGTGTCATGTCTAACAGAGGCACAGTAAAGTAAATCCTAAATGGCCATAATATTCACATAGCAAGGGATGGCGAAAGCCACACGCACTCTGGCTAGGCTTATAAATGCCCTAGGGCAGATAGCCTAGTATGAACCTATGAACCTATGAAGATACAAATTGTACAGAACACTAAGGATAATCACAAGGCTTTCTTAACTGATGGTAGGAACCTTGTTGGGAATTCACAGATATGCTCTGAATCACTCAAATAATACAAACAATATACCAAACACACACACATTGCCAACATCCAACCTGACAGGTTCAGTGCAAACTCCCCCCCCCCAAATGCCAAATATCTATCCCAGCAGAGTGCTGGCCCCCTGACATTGCAGATGCTGAGGTAACAGCCAGCATCTACAAAGCAAAACACACAGCATCAATGGTACGAGATGGTGTCCTGGGCTGAGTCCAACATAGACTCCAAGAAGAATGGAACGCCATAAAACACTACTGCTCAATGTCAGCCTTACCACAGGATATGTACCCAAAGAGCAGTGTACAACAACAGTGGTTGTTCTCCACAAGGGTGTTGCCTCAATGGATACTGCAAACTACCACCCCAGAATCCTGACAAGCTTGGTCTGCAAAGCTATGGAAAGGATCAGCATGTACCTCAGACATAAAGATATTGGGGACCTACTGACACTGGACCCTACCCAGTGTGGCTTTCTTAAGTGCAGATCCTGCTCCTTTAACATGTTTGACTCATTTGAAACAGTCATTAAGGCCATTGATGAGGGGAATGTGGTCCATACAGCCTAGCTGGACCTTGCAAAAGGCTTCCATACAATACCCCACGTGTTCATTATAGATAAGCTCACCAGCTTAAATATAAACCCCTATGTCAGTAGAGGGGTTGCAAACCAGCCCAAGGACAGAACTGACATGGTCAGAAATGCTGCAGCCATGTCAGACTACAAACCAGATACAACTGGCATCCCACAAGGCTCGGTCCTGGGACCTCCCTTGTTTGGTATATATGTCCCATAGGTACAGGCCAACATGGAAGGACTGTGTCTGAACAAGTTTGCAGAGGACTACAAACTGGCCACCATATCTGACCCTCCAGCTGACACAAGCATCCCACAAAAGGGCCACATAGAAACAGACAACTGGTGCCATAGCCATGTCAGCAAGCTAATTGCAGAAAAGTGTATACTCATCCCCTGTGGATATACAGTAAGTGCCCACCAATTACCACATAGGTGTTAACCCATTAAGTACTGAAGAAGTAATAAGAGACCTGGGGACACAAGTTGATAGATATCTTGCATTGGACAAGCATGTGGCTGTAGTGGTTACAGAAACATACCATATACCCACCTAATCATGAAGGTAGTCAGATCTAGATCAGGGGAGGTCATTGTGGCTCTGCGGTCATCCTTCACCAGTACTTAATGGGTTAACACCTATAAACTCAAATGCCATGGAACAACCAGTCACCATCCCCACAAGAGGAGAAAACATACTTGATTTCATCATCACGAACATGGGATCACAATGTTCAACACCGGAAGTATACCCCTCACTGGTGAGATCAGATCATAAACTAATCTCGCTGGAGGTCCTCATCCCGCCCCCACCTGAAATAAAAAAGACCACAGTGAAAAACTTCTCAAAAGCCGACTTCACACTTCTAAAAACTAGTGTGGTCTCCAGGCCCCTGAGCCAGTGGTAAACATTACTCAAACTGCTGAATCACTTACAAATGCCTTCTACCAGCACCTACAGGACTGCATGGATCAGGCAATCCCAAACAAAACTAAGACTCTTTGTACCAAAGGCAAGCATCCAGTCTGGTGGACCCCAGCCATAAACAAGCTCTACAACAAAAGGAGGAAGCTACTACAAGATAGAGCAAAATCCTTGAAAGGTAAGACACCTTTGATCATTATAAGCAAAAAACTAAGAGCTCTCATAAAATCATCCAAGGCAAATTTTGAGAGAAAAATCGCCAAGGACTCAAAAGACAATCATAAGGCCTTCTTTAGCTATGTTAGAAACCTAGGAGGAAACTCCCAGATATGCTCAGAATTAGTTCAAAATGATGTGAAGATTACTGAACCTACACACATTGCCAACATACTGGCTGACAGGTTCAGTGCAAACTCCCCCCTCCCCAAAGGAGAGATATCTATACCAGAGGATTGTAGCCCCCAAACATCTCCAACGCCCAGGTGAGAACTGCTCTCTCCAAGGCAAAAACACAGCATCCATGGGACCGGATGGTGTCCCGCTGTGTGCTCCATGAACTCAATGAGGAATTAAACCCGCAGTTAGGACAGCTGTTTAATCTTAGCCTCACCTCAGGATCGTACGTGCCAAGGAGTGGCGCTGGCGACTGTGGTCCCACTTCACAAGGCGGTGCCTCCACCGACCCTGGAAATTACCGTCCCATTAGCTTGACAAGCCTTATCTGCAAAGCCATGGAGAGGATCATAATGGAACTCATAAATAAAGTCATAGGGAACTTGCAGACTTTGCAGCCAACCCAGTTTGGCTTTGTCACAGGCAGATCATGCCTTTTAAACTTCGTTGCCTTTTCGAGACAGTCACCAAGGCCATTGATGAGGAAAGGCAGTCCATACAGCCTACCTCGACCTGGCAAAGGCCTTGACACAATACCCCACTCAGGTATCATCGAAAAACTCATCAGCTTGAATGTAAACCCATACATCACAAGATGGGTTGCAAACTGGCTAAGTGACAGAACCCACAGGGTCAGAGTTGCTGGAGCCATGTCAGACTCAAAGCCTGTCACAAGTGGTCTCCCACAGGGCTCAGTCCTGGGTCCACTCTTGTTCGGCATCTACTTTTCTGAAGTACAAGCAAACACAGGAGGGTTATGGCTGACAAAGTTTGCAGATGACTGCAAACTGGGTGCCATAGTCAAAAACACATCTGACACAGATATCCTTCAGAAGGGCCTCACAGAAACGGATAACTGGTGCCAGAGCCATGGCCTAAAGTTAAACGCCAAGAAATGCATAGTCATACCCTTCGGGAAAAACAAGGTTACCCCTAGCTACCATATAGGTGGCAATCCACTGAGCACAGAAGAAGTCATCAGGGATCTGGGGACCCAGGTTGACAGTAGCCTTTCGTTTGACACTCATGTTGCTAAAGTAGTTAGGAAAACCTTCTGCATTGCCCACCTGATCATGAAGGGATTCACATCTAGATCAAGGGAGGTCGTCGTCCCCCTGTACTCATCACTCATTAGACCTATGATTGAGTACAATGCCCCATTCGGAATGTATCTGACCCGACACCTGCAGCAGCTGGAAAGGCCCCAAAAGTTCCTCACCAAAAGGATAAAGGGTCTCAAAAATATGTCTTATGCTGCCCGACTGAAAGAACTCCAGCTCTATTCAGTCTCATACCGCTTGCTCAGAGGTGACCTGTGCCTGACATATAAGGCCATGTCAAACCCAGATTTGATGAATATGCTTCACCTCAAAAAATCTAGATCCCTCAGAACCACAAGGGTGGGAGACTTAAACCTTGACACGGTTATTAATAGAACGTGCTGGAGGGACAGATTCATCACCCAGAGACTCCCTATGCTGTGGAACAAAATCCGGTACATGTGAGGCAGAGCACCTCGCTGGCCTTGTTCAAGAGGAATCTTGACCAATGGATGGGAGATTGCAGATATACCCCAGGGATTACTTCAGTGTCACTGCTTGACAGAGGCACAGCAAAATAATAGGCATAGTTTTATTCAAACTAAAGGGGTGGCGAAAGCCACATAACTATGGGCTAGGCTTATAAATGCCCTTGGGCAGATAGCCTAGTATGAACCTATGAACCTATGAACAATTGAGTACAATGGCCCCTGTGGGATGTACCTCAGCAGACACCTCCATCAACTGGAAAGACCCCAAAAGTACCTCACCAGGAGTATCAAAGAGCTTGAACAGATGCCATGTGTTGGCTGATTAAACAAACTGCAGCCTCAATATTGAGTACAATGGCTCCTGTGGGATGTACCATAGCAGACACCTGCAGCAACTGGAATGACCACACAAATACCCCACCAGGAGGATTGCAGAGCTGTAACAGATGCCATGTGTCGCCTGAGTAAAGTAACTGCAGCTCCATACAGTGCCATACTGCCTGGCTGGAGGTGAACTGTGCCTGATGTTTAGAGCCATGACCAACCTGGTATCAATGGATGTTTGGCACCATGTAAACACTGAATGCTGGTGACCTATGCAGCTGACAGGCCTGAACCCCAGCACAGACATAAACAGGACATGCTGTACTGATTGGTCCACAACCCAGAAGCTCACTCCACTCATGACTAAACTCCCACTACAGGATATCCAGGGAGTCCCTCAGTGACTGTCATCCAGAGGAATCATGATGACTGGATGGGAGATGGCAGGTGTACCCTGGATATCACCTGTATGTCATGGGTAGACAGAGACACAGCACACTAACTGTGACATATGTCATGGCAAACACCAATAAATGTGTGTTGTAGGACAAACACTCTCTGACTAGCATTACAAATGGACTAGGGCACATGGCCATTGTTTGTCACTGTCCTCACAAGTTGTGGAATACAATAACAATGTCGGACAATCATGTACTAAGCTGTCCATATCTGAACAAAATGCAACATGGTCATATCTGCACAACTGGCCCTCAACCAGTCTGGTGTGCTCACTATAAACATTACAAGCAGTGATAGTACTGAAACCAATCATACTGTCCACCACAGTGAAAGTTTTTCACCAGTACGCTATACAACAATACAACTGTTTGGTCAGCAGGAAAGGATGATGACAACTATATGCAAACTATCCCATGGCAACCCTGCAGGCACAGCATAATGCCTGTTAGGTTCAGACACACAGCAGTTGGGAAGTAAGAACACAACCTGATGTCCAATACTCAACTGTACATGTGATATATAGATGGCGTCCACACACAAACAGAAATGTGGTGGTCCACAGATCCAAACATAAGGAAAGGTCACACTGGGCATGCTCGCACACTTAGATAAATGAGATGTGGCAGTCAAGAAGCCATACAGACTGTGAACTGGGCATGCTCACACACTTAGGCCATGTCACAGTTCAGCAGTTGCACACACATATCTGGCATTTCTATGTGTTAACACAGGAACCTCCCACAAAGTGCACACAGTGAAGTTACAACAGAGACATAAGTAAAGTACTGGATCCCACTCATATGCAAACATCTCCCACAGTACACACGTTGTTTATAGAGATAGGGAAGGCTATGGCAATAAAGACCCACAAACAGTATATGAGCAACAGATACGTGCATCTGACAGGTAAACATATGGCCGTAGAGTGCAATACCTGACCGTTGTCCCTAGGGAATACAGAAGGCTATCCACAGTGTATTTGGTGTCTGCCTCTACAGTACAGTAGGCCACTGTGCCTGTGAAAAGTTAATGCATAGATATGCTCTCCCCTTACTGATGGATAGTAACAGATGTACATACCTCTTCATCCATAATGATGTCAGCACACTATACATATGTCAGGAGCAAAAATTATACACAGTAATGTGAATAGTGCGCTCCGCTACTGCGTCTCTAACAAGTGTCATAACATAATTAGGTAGGGGTTTGAATCCTGCAAGTGCCCAGTGTGTGTGTGACTGTGCATGGGGGAGTAGTGTGTGCAATTCCATGTGTATGAGAAATGTCCCTTTTGTCAACTTTTACTACACAAAACATGCTGCATATTCCACTGTCTAAACACTGATAATGTCAGCACCCTATAAGTACAGCAGGAGAAAGCAATCCCCCCTCGTAATGCAAATAGCGCACTCTGCTAATGTGTCTCTCACTAGAGTCATAACATAGTTAGGTAGGGGTTTGAATCCTGCATGTACCCAGTGTGTGTGTGACTGTGTATGGGGGAGTAGTGTGTGCAATTCCATGTGTATGAGAAATGTCCCTTTTGGCAACCTTTACTGCACAAAACATGCTGCATATTCCACTGTCTAAACACTGATGATGTCAGCACCCTATAAGTACAGAAGGTGAAAGTAATCCAACCCAGTAATGCAAATAGCACGCTCTGCTAATGCGTCTCTCACTAGAGTCATAACATAGTTAAGTAGGGGTTTGAATCCTGCATGTTCCCAGTGTGTGTTTGACTGTATATGGGGGAGTAGTGTGTGCAATTCCATGTGTATGAAAAATGTCCCTTTTGGCAACCTTTACTACACAAAACATGCTGCATATTCCACTGTCTAAACACTGATGATGTCAGCACCCTATAAGTACAGCAGGAGAAAGTAATGCAAATAGCGCGCTCTGCTAATGCGTTTCTCACTAGAGTCATAACATAGTTAGGTAGGGGTTTGAATCCTGCAAGTGCCCAGTGTGTGTGTGACTGTGTATGGGGAAGTAGTGTGTGCAGTTCCATGTGTAAGAAAAATGTCCCTTTTGTCAACTTTTACTACATAAAACATGCTGCATATTCCACTGTCTAAACACTGATGATGTCAGCACCCTATAAGTACAGCAGGAGAAAGCAATCCCCCCAGTAATGCAAATAGCATGCCCTGCTAATGTGACTCTCACAAGTGATCTAACCTAGTTAGGTAGGGGTTTGTATCCTACAAATGCCATGTGTAATTATGTCACACAGTTTGTCCATGTGTGTGGGGGGGTGTTCCCAATATTGCATGACATACATTATATCAGTAATGTCAATGCACACATGATGTATGTGTGTGCCACCTACACATATGTACCTGTGAACTGCAAGAGTTCCCATGTCCGAAGCCTGCCCCATGTGAATACATGGAATATGCATCAGACAACTGTATGACTGGGGTGTTGTGTGCAGGGGCTGCATGTGGTATGTGACTATACAGTGTGGGTTGTAGATGGTGTCATCCCACCAGTGAGGGATACATGATTGGTCTGGAGCATATAGTCCACATGTTGGTGATGAACAGGTGCAGCATGTTGTCACCACTTGTGGGAGTGGTAACAAGTTGTTCCATAGCAATGCAGGGAATGAATGATAAGACACCTTCAGATAGGGTCTTGCAGCTAGAATAATGCTCACACTGTATGTTTGGGTAGTTGCAGTACAACCATATAATGGTGTGTGTAGAGACCGTCATATTCCCAGTGTTGTCAGGAAGGCCAAGTGGGTTTCCTGAGTATGGGAGTGTGGTGTGTGCCAGGCTATGAACCTGAAGGCAGTCTAACCCACTGTGTGTCACACATGGAGAGGCTCTGATGTTTTGTGCAGTGCCACCAACCTGGGGGTGTGTGTATCTGAGGTGCCTTTGGATACATCCCCCCATTCTGTTTTGAAGCATGTGTTGGGGATGACAAGCATGGTATCAGGAATGACCTGGCACTGATAGTGTGCACCTGGGAGCCTTGTACCAGGAGTCTGTTACTGCACGGATATTGCTTTACCCCATGCTAAGGACAGTTTCCACTGCATGCATCTTGAGGTTTTCACTGCTGCTGTTGAGTAGCATTGCTATTAGTGTCCCACCCCGTGTGCTACCTGTGTAGGTGGCTATGTAATGTCAGCCTTGCATACAAAGGCAGTATGTGTGTAGCAACAGCCTCTGCCAATATACAACGGCCCATGGGTGACGGGTGCAAGCTGTCCCATGCAAAGCAATGTGGCATGTGCAGCATGTAATCCCACACTGACAGGCATTGGATCCCCTTTGGATGTCACTGAAAGATACGTTAAGTGCAGAAACCGATGATCCTGTCTACATATTGTGGCAGCATACATGGTGAGGGTGAGATGCTACCCAAAGGCAGGGTCATACCAGCCTGTGCCACAACCTCAAAGAGCCCCTCCATGCCCCCTAACATGTAGTCCAGGGAGGTGCGTCAGAGGTCATACACACTGGCACAGACAATGACTGAGTCATACTGCTACATGCCTTGGAGTGACTAATTTGCTTGTGTTATGTGGTGGATCATAGTGCCCGACGGGCAGCTCAGCGTGACCATCACCTTGTCCAGCCTGGGAGCAGGACCACCGTGTACATGTCAATAGAGGTACCTCATACAACTGTAGCAGGTGTGTTGTCTAGCCGTATGGCCTGACACTGTTAGGCACACAGGCTTTGTGAGCTATGTGTCACATGTGCTCTGCTCTGGTGTAATGTTTGCATGTGTGTCTGCTTTGCAGGTGTCAGCTGCTCAGGCAGGATGCTATTCTGAGAGCCCAATAATGTACCAGTGTGTGTCTGTGTTTGGATTGTGGTCGTGGCAGGTCTATGGGAGACTGGTACTGTATTCACTGTAGTATCCCACTCCACCTGACAGGGAATGCCAGTGCTGTGTAAACAGAGCTTAGCCCCCAGTTTGGCTATGTGGTTGCATCTCTCACATGTGTTGTACATGTATGGGAAGGGGAGAGGGTTGTCTGTGTACATGAGGCAGCTGTAACATTGCCACATGACTCACAGATTCACCAACTGGACCTGAGAGTAGATCGAAAGGTGACCTTTGCACATGTTACCATAGCATTGTGACTCCCACACTAAGTAACAACACATAGGACCAATGGGGAACAAGGTACTCAAGGTGATTATGTGAGGGTGTAGTGCTCCTGAATTGTTAGTGCTGGCATATATGAATGCTGTCTTGAGCAAATGTGAGGTACATCATATACAATGTGTTACAGGCAAGCTACATGCAGACAGGTCAAACAGTGACATTCTGTCAAGTGACACATGGACATCAGTACAGTAAGCAACACAGATGTCACTAGGGATCCTCAGAGGCACTGTATATCTGCACCGCAGGTGGAATCAATGTTTCAGGAACATAACAGGCTAACATGCATACAAACAAAGCTACAGTCAGCAGGCCTGTATGTAGACTATGCTACAACAAACAAGGTGTACGACTTGCAGTATGGAACAGTGCATAAATGCAGGCACTCTAAGCCAGTACCCAGACATTCCCAGGTCAGATGGGCTGGGTCCAGCCACAACCCCCACAAGTGTATAGACCACATACCTTCGTAATGTTGAATAACTGGCCTGATACCCAAGTGCTCATACCTGTAATAATACAAATGTCAAATAACAGACACTGAGCCCTCACTCAGCAGTTCCAGACGTAGTATGATGTATGCTACCTGTCCTGGCACCACAGTATCCTTGACATGTATGGACACTCTCCCTCCTGTCATAGTTAGTTCTGTGTTTTGTTGCTGTTATGCATGGTATGAGGTGTGACCTTGTAGTGCTAGTGTGCTCTTGTGAGCCCTGAACCTGCTGTGTAGTACTGCACAGATATCAACATCCTGAAACATCTGCATTGCAGAGTCGTGTCTGGACAGCATGCAACTCGCAGTTGACATGGCCATCATTGAGTATCAATATGTACATTGTTGTATCCCCTGTGCTACCTATGTAGGTGGCCATCCCTTCACAGCCTCACCACCAGTATGCAAGATGTGCAGACAGAACACTGTGGTAATTAGTATGGGTGTACAAAACAATACAATGACATTCATACTGTAACTGCATCAGGCATGCTGGTATATACCCACAATGCTATAATTACACTGTACTGTTGTCAACATCATACTATTACAATACATCTATGTAGTCACCCTGTGCATCAGCACCATGTTAACCTGTTCCTGCACCGATCTTACAGATTGCAGGAGGTGGCACAGTTTCATCATATGCACAGGGTGTGTACTTGGTATGCCTGAGTCTGCCACTGATACAACCAATTGACATGTCAGTGTGTGTGTGTTGGTGAGGGACAGCAGTACAAGATGGGGCAATGTTGATGCAGTGTGTGCGTGTATGCAGTAGCCCTAGGTGTTATCACTTTGCATGTGTGTATGAATGCACACAGTCCCACCTCATGGCTGCCATATACAGGTGTTTGTGGACAGCCACAGACTGTACCTGCAAGGACATACAGATCACTGTCTGTGGCCATGGACATGGTACCTGTGCCTGGCAGGGGTGCTACGGACTGTATCAGGTACCAATCCAGACTGGGTACTGTCATCAGAAGCAGATGTTCATTGACTGGAGACAGGCCCCTGTTGGGACTGTTCAGCACCACGTGCACGTGGTCTCCTGGGGCGGGCCGATGACAGCACAGACCCAGCATTGCTGGGGCTGCTGCTGGCACTATGTGAGCAGCCGAGGCCCTGTTGTCGTCTGCGATGGCTGCCAGCTGCTGCTGTTGCTGGCATACAGCCACGTCGACGCCTCAACCATTCACCATTGCCCTGGCTCATGGACATATAGTTGTGGAACAGATCTAATGTGTCCCCCCAACGTCTGTCAATGACCTCGGTGAAGTTGCAGATGGCAGCCGCAACATCACGCATACTGTCACTCATGGCTGTGCGACATGCTCTCAGCTCCCTCAGACCCTGTCTGGTGTACCGTTCCATACGTGACTGTGCCTGCATTACAGCCTGGAACGTAGCTGGGGTTGAAAGACCTCTGTGGGCTCCCACGAGAACCCATGGACGTCTGCTTGTGTGGTACCGTGTCAGGGCCCTGGCCATGGCTGCAGTGTGGGGATGCATGTGCCACTGGTACCACATTACCCTGGTCAATGCCCACTGTATCCTGTCCATCACCTAGGGACATTGGTGACAAAGGATGTATTGGCAGGATGACTGTGCGCATAGATGGGGTCGACAGCTGTGTAGTGTCAATTGGCTGACCAATGATGGACCCTGGCACACCTACCTGTGCCATTACACAGGTATCATCATCACTATCCACAGCAGCTGATTCAGGTTCCCTGCTGCATGACACCAGAGCAGCACCAGAACCTGTGGGAGTAAGACAGGAAACACAGTTTACAATGTGTACACCACGCCACCACTGATGCACACATGCACACATGGGCACATGCACACATACACACATGCACACATGGGCACATGCACACATGCACACACCTCAGTATATGAGATATCAACCCACAGACACAAACACACCTGCAATCAAACACATTGCACTACTGCTTCAGCCTATTATTACTATTAGTATACAGAGTAGTGAAGGTAATGGTATTACACACTCACCAGCATGGATAGGCTGCCTTGCTGTTACACCAGAGGGACCTGCGGAAAAGAGACATCCATTGTCAGTGGGCACAACTGTGCCATTGATACTGTGGGCATGTTACAGTTCAGTAGTGCAACAGTTAGCTTCCACAGGTGTACTGCAGATAATGAGGTTATCACTAATGCACAATAATTACCAAGATAACAGCTACAAATCGAGGACACACCACACACATGCATAACCTAACAGTGTACAGAATGGTCACTATACACATGGCATGTTACCTGCACGCTCTGTGTCCTGCTGCTGTGTGGCTCCAGCCTCCATCATTACACATGTATGCTGTTGCTGTTGCTGCTGTGCTGGAGCCACAACACTCAGGAGTAGTCCCTCCAGTCTGGTGAGGGGGGGATGTCTAGCCACCCCACCACCTGTGGCAAGCTGCTGCCTGTGGATATCCGACGCACGCTGACGGACATTTCTAATTAAATCATTGCAGTGATGGCGTACCTGCTCATATGTCCAGTTATGTGTGCCTATGTCATTTACCCGACGGACCAGGTCTTGCCACAGTACAGCCCTCTCCTGCTGGTTCTGGCTGGTGCGGGAAAAGAGTACAGTGAAATCCTGCACCAGGCTCTGGTGTATCTCCTCCTCTTCTGCAGCGGAGTAGACTGGGTTCCTTTGGTGAACCATGTCCCGGAAAAGGAGAAGGGAAATATGTCAGCAATATCTGTCAGTAGACTATAGCACACATAATACACATTATACTTGACTGCAGTAATATAACTTAGGCACCATATATAGCATCTGTCTGTCTATTGGGGGATACACATGTACATGACCAGATATCAGTGTTCATCCGACAACTGTGCAACAGTACCTGGCACACTCCATACAACAAACTAGTATACTACAGCAGTCAACGCACTGTTTCAGGTACAATACACGACCCCACACTGGGGGTTTGAATCAAGGTACTGTATGAGGAACATTATCAACCCATGCACTGCACACAATGCACATTACATATTCCACTGGTACTGCACACTACTCTTACTTGCCATTACCCTACCTACACCACAGTTACATACAGGGTAACAAAGCACAACATATGGCAATGTAGTATGTGTTGATCGCAATACCCCACACACCTGTCTCTGGCCTCACACCATGGACACACACTACCATGACAGACAGACAGTCATGGTGAGCAACCACACCAGTACACAACATGCACCCAGTCACTAGCACACTCATTCCACCTCACATATTCCATTTGCAATGTGTTAATGGGTGTGCATTGCATCCTAGGTAGGTAGTGTGCTTTTGGCCCTGAGCCTACAGCAGCATACTGTTATGCTATCCTGCCCCTTGTGACACATGTGTTATGATCGTACCTGCTCCTTACAAACAGTTACACAGGGTGACTCATATGGCATATTACCTATCAGCATAACATTCAGCAGGGGTATGTCTGACATCTACTCATGGGGAGGCTTGCTTCTTAATTCTGTGTGGTCTACTACAGGATATGTCATATCTGTGGGTAGGGTCCCATACCTCCACCATGTGCTCTATACTGCAGTGACAAGGACGACAGATGTAGGTAATTTGTGTTGTGGATGTTGGAGGTGTTACCATGGTTGGGAGACAACTGTCATGGGTGTGACCAAACTATGTATATCCAGCAGTGGTAACCTCTATGTAGGTAGTCTGTGTGCGCTCTGTGGAGTTTGAGTGCATTGACACAGTTACTTGCATATGTCTGTGACCTTCACCATATCTGTAGCTGTCATGGGAGGTACATACCGTGTAGGACATTGTGGGGTGTGGAGGGGTACAGTGACCTACATGTCCATAGCTGACACACCATGTCCGCTGACACATTCCATGTACAGGTATTACAGGACTAGTGTGCCACTGTGTGTATCGATGTGGAGCCTATTGTACACTTGTTCACCCTGTTCCCCCCTGACACATGCAGTGGTGGGCAGGCATGTACATATGTGTTGGTTACTGGTGTCAGTGTTTTTGAATGGGGGTATGGTACTCCAGTATCCACACTGGTGTGCACTCCATGCCTGTGACACCAGGCACCTGTAGCAAGACATCTGTGCACACATGTGCCTCACACAGTCTATATATGTATGTATATATATATATATATATATATATATATATATATATATATATATATTTTTATATATATATATATATATATATGTATTGATATATTTATATCTGTATATGGATATATATCTGTTTGTATATATGTATATATCATATATATATCTAGATGTAGATATATACATATAGATGTGGGGAAAGAGGGGGAGAGAGTGAGAGAGGGACACAGGGTGAGTGTGAGTGTGAGGGGGGTGGGACAGAGAGTGAGAGAAAGACATATACAGACATGTCTGTTGTCAGTCAGATCTATCTGTATATGTGTAAGTCTCTACAGATATCTATATATGTATGTGTGTATTACATATATCTGTACATACATATTCTACCAATCTCGATGTCTGTGCAGTACGTGAGAACCTGGTTCAAGGCTCCTGAGAGCACACCAGCGGTACCAGGCTATACCCCGTATCATGCATTTTGGCCCCAGGACTCAGGACAAAACGGACAGGGAGGGGGTGTGTCCATATTCATGGAGGACACACACACCTCCAGGTTAGTGGCAACATATGAAGCATCACAGAATGTCCAGGTGCAGATAACAGTAGGCAAACCTGCTATACAACTGGTAGCATGTTACAGACCACCCTCCCAATCTCAGGGACCACAGTCGGCCTTCCTGTAGACATCGGAGGATATGAATGTCCCACCACCACACCATCATATTGGGATAGTGCGACTACCCTAACATACACTGGGTGCATTATTCTACCCCAAACACCCTAGCCCAAAGGTTCCCGGTATTCACTATGTCATATGCAATGGAACAGCTGGTCACCTCTCCCACAACAGGAGATAATATACTAGATCTGATCATTACAAACGTGGGGACAATGTGCTACACACTGGAAGGATACCCCTCACTAGTCACATCTGACCACAGACTAATCACCCTGGATATACATATCCCACCTCCCCCACAACACAACAGACTACAGAGGGAGACCTCTCACATGCCGACTTTACACGTCTTATAACTGAGTTGGTATCCTGAATGCCCACTGGGCCAGTGTAATCCACTTCCCACAATGCAGACACCCTCACATATGCTTCTACAGACATCTCCAAGAATGCATGGATCATGCAATCACAAATGGAACCATGACCCTCTCCACCAAGGGTAGGCATCCTGTCTGGTGGACCCCAGCATTGAACAACTCGTATAACAACAGATGGTAGCTACTGCACGGCAGAGCATACTTCCATAGAGCTACGGCATCTCTCATCAGCAGTAGTAGACAGATGGGTTTTGTCGTACAAACATGCAAGGCCAACAATGGGAGGGACATCGCTATGGTCACTACAGATAACCACAAGGCCTTCCTCTGCTATGTTACACACCTGGGTGGGAACCCTCAGTTGTGTTCACAGTTAGTTCACAGTGACATACGCTTCACTGAACACACAGATAATGCCAACAGTCTGGCAGACAGGTTCAGTGCAGGTTTCTACACTCCCTCACCCACACATGTGGAATTACTTATCCCAGCTGACTGTAACCTCCCTGTCATCTCGGATGTTGTCCAGCTGGGAACCACCCTCAGCGGAGCTGTAAACACAGCAGCAATGGGACCCAATGGTATTGCGGGTTGCATGCTACGTGAACTGCAAGAGGAGCTACACATGCACATTACATGCTATTCAGCCATAGCCTTACTACAGCATATGTACCTGGACATTAGCATACAGCAACAGTAGTCCCACTCCACACAGGAGGCACCTCTACAGACCCTGGTAACTACCGCCCCATACGCTTAACCAGCCTGGTCTGCGACACTTTGGAAAGGATCATTATGGTACCCATACACAGAGACATTGGGGACATAGACACTTGTTCCCACCCGGTTTGGCCTTGTAGAGGGCAGATCCTGCCTTATGAACCTGGTTGACCTTTTCAAATCAGTCACTATAGCCATTGCTGAGGGCATAGCGGTCCATACAGCCTACCTGGACTTGCCTACAGCATTCGACACAATACCGCAACTCTGCCATCATAGACATGATCAACAGCTAACATGTAAATCCATATGTCACATGATGGGTTGCAAACCAGCTAACAGATAGAAACCCTATAGTCAACCTCACTGGTGCCATGTCAGACTCAGAGCCAGTCACATGTGGTGTCCCACAGGGCTCTGTCCTGGGACTACTCATGTTCGGCATATCATTCTCAGATGTGGAAGCAGACTTGGGGGGGTAGTGGCTGACAATGTTCAAAGATGACTGCATACTAGGCGCCATAGGCAATACACCTGCTGACACATACATCCTACTGACAGGCCTCATGGACACCAACAACTGGTGGCGGAGTCATGGCCTGACACTGCATGCCATGTAATGTATACTCATACCCTTTTGGATGGACAAGGTACTTACATATTATCACATAGACAATAACCCACTGAGTACAGACAAAGTAATCGGAGACCTGGTGACACTGTGCAATGCTGACCTCTCATTTGACACCCACGTTGCCGAAGTGGTTGGATGGACGTCCTACCTTGCCCACCTTATCATGAAGAGATTCACATCCACATCAAAAGGGGTCATTGTACCCTTATACTCCTCCCTTATCAGGCCCATGACTGTGTACTATACCCCATTTGGTATGTACCTCACCTGGCACTTGCAACAGCTAGGGGGACCCCATGAGTACATCACCAGGTGGATCAAGGGTCTGCAACACCTGTCATATGCTGCCAGACTAATGTAACTCATGCTCTATTCCATAGCATACTGCCTTCGTAGGGGTGATCTGTGCCTGATGTAGTAGGCCATGTCCAATCTGGTAGTGATGGACATGTTCCACCTCATACAAATTAAATCCATCAGAAGCACGACAGCTACGGATTTAAACCTCAGCACACATATGAATAGGACATACTGTAGGGACAGATCCATCACTAAGAGGCTTCCCATACTGTGGAACAGGATCCCAGTTCATGTTAGGCAGAGACCCTCACTGACACTCTTCATGTGCATTCTTGACAAGTGGATGGGAGATCATAGGTATACAGCAGGGGTCATCTCTGTGTCACTACTAGACAGAGGCACAGTACACTAATGCTATTATGTAGGGGGGTCTTCACTGTGTCACTACTATACAGAGGCGCAGGTTTCTAAATCTATTCTATACACTGTCTGCAGATAGCCTAGTACTATACTATGCCACTGTGAAACTATATCTGTCTATGTATTTCTACATCTCTGTCTATCTATGTATACACATATGCATATTCTATATATATATATATATATATATATATATATATATATATATATATATACATACATATCTCGATATACATACGTATACACATGTTTTATATATATATATATATATATATATATATATATATATATATATATTTACTCCTTTTTAGGTCCACATATGTATACACACAGTAACATACTGCTGAACACCCATTACTGTACCACCTACTTGTACATTGCACTACAACCTACAATGCTATGTGCACATAGCTACCATCACATACATATGTATGTGGAGCCTTCAGTGACAGTTTCAGTATGTCCCTATGCACATCCTCATATACATAGATACAGACCAATAACACATCTGGAGGGTTCACAGTATGTAGAGTATTATAGTAGTACTTTACATTACCTGTGTTTGTTGCAGCTGTTTGTGTAGGCTTGCAGTTGCTTGGCCTGCTGTCTGCCTCTTTGCCTTGATGTTTCCGGCTTGTTATTTCTTTCTCTCTCTTTCTTTCTTTCTTTTTTTTTTTTTTTTGGTTTTCTCTCTCTCTCTCCCTCTCTTTCTCTACCTCCAGCGGGTGCAATGACAATAATGCATGTGAGGACTGGGAGGATGCTTTTGTAGGTATCTGCACATGTCCATGTGATGGCCTCTGCACCAATTGTTAGCCAGCATTCACTAATTGCATGCAGCCTGTTGTGTAGTGATTGCAATTCTCACTGTGATTACAGGCCTGTACTATAAAAAGGTCTGTTAGGTAGGCATAGCCCTTTCAGATTATCAGGGTGGGGACCATGCTGGTTTGCTGTGGACACTGTTCTGTGAGTGTAAGGGTTGGTATGGCTCTCATATTTCAGGCTGTGTTGTAGACACTGCAATGCTTGTTGTTCTGTAAGCTACTGTTAGTACATTTGGCGGGGTGTCAGTGGGGCACAGTTGACATTTGTTTTCACATCAGGGACATCCCTGTAACTCAGTCACAGTTGCTATGTCTGCACTCTTAACTATTCAACTATGGCTGTGTTTATCCTGCTCTGAGTATGTGTGTGGCTTGCCAGATGCTACTGTGACATTATTACCATGACTGTTTCTCAGCACACAGTACTATTTTACAAATCCACTAGATTTGACAGTAAATATACATGACATGCTTTGTGTGCTAGACTTGTATATTCCCTTTAAATTAATTCCTACTATTTTATGATATATTTCTTTCAGCACAATATTCTTGTATAGCACTCATGGCTTAGTGGTAAGTCATGCAGACTAGTGTTTCCAAGGTCCTGGGTTTGAGACTGAGGGAGATATTTTATTTTGCTGCTGAGGAAACTACAGGCCTTGTCATTCAGAGTGACTAAGGCACTTTTAAGCAGTTGTAAGCGGGTTAGCGCTGGTTTGCGTGGAGGTCACGCATGCGCACTGCTGCTTAGCTTTGCGCACACCTGCTTACTACTGCTTAAAAGTGCTTACTCTCGCGCACACCCACGCTATTTTCTTTGAAAGAAAAGAAAATGGGGAGATAGGAAAGTGGTGAAAAAGGGGTCACAAAGAGAGTAGGACAGTAGGGAAACAAGCTCGGGTTTTGCAGGAGGGATGTAGGTAAGGCCCATAGCTGCCCATTTCTTCATCAGCAACAGCTGTGCATATTTTTCTAATTTGGTGTGACATTTGAAACCTTCCACCCCTGAGAGAGGTGTAAGGACAACAATAATACTTGTTGGACAGCCAATTGTAACTGACAGTTTACATGTCCAGCAGACATGTGTGCAAAATGGGCAGCTATGTATGGGGCGTAATTTTTTTGTTGGTACAGAGTGCCCTTTTTTTTTTTTCAGGTGAGAGTGGTATGTCAGGTACAGGAAGTCAGTATAGCTGGGGAGGTAGGTTGGGTAGGTTAACAGACAAGACAAACAAGACGCATACAGGGGCGGTGTATGACACATGTGGAGGGGTTACACAATTGACGGGGATGGATGTTTGGATATCTCGAGCCCATGAGCCCACAGATGGCAACAGTGGAACTGAGATCCCCACCCATGGGCAGTTGCCACTGTGCCTTCACTGCCCAGGACGGGGTTGTGCTGGGGGCTGTGTAGGCCAGGCAGCAGACACGCCCGTGAGTTGTGCCACCCATGCCTCAAGCTGGCGTAGGGGCCCAAGCACAGCGTGCCGGATCTCCCTACGCACCACAGTCCGAACACTACGGAGGGTGAGTGGATGTTCTCCTCCTGCCACGCTTGCAGAGGGGGGGCGAGCCACATCCCCTGCAGCGCTTCCACCTGCAGGTGGCACAGGGCCACTGGAGGAGGGTCCGACCTGGGCACTACTGCCAGGTGCACTCGCCAGCTGAGGAGGGAGAGGTGGGTCCACTGGAACCTGCCTTCCCTGTCGTCCTATGTTTTGCATTATGTTATGACAGTTTGGGTTAGTAATGTACAATACCATTCACAATTAGTTGTAACAGCATGCATTAGTATTCCCATTAACCAAACACCCATATATTCAAGCCATTGAACAGCAAGCATAACACATGCATAATTTGAACAGCAATACACAATCCAACAACATGCAGGGTTGATTGATGGCAACAGGCCATCAGGTTTGGATGTATGAACAGGGCAGATGCATCAACGTACATGCAAATATATATGAACCAACAGGACAAATGTCCAGGGGTGTTAATTGTGATTGCACATACCAATTTCACGTGGAATGGATTATATGTGGTTATAGGGTAGGGTGAAGAAAATTGAATTAACAACTTCAAATACCAATACATATGCTGTACATTTCTACTAGCTGCAGATATATACACACTACAGTTCTGCCTACAGTTTCCTATGTGATAACTACTTCAGGTTGGTGATATGAATGTTACTGCTACATCAATATACATTTCATTTTTATTCATACACATTCATATCTGGCTCTGTTCAGCTACATCATCCTGCTACATTAGCTTTATATAGCTATAGACAACTGTGGGTGTTTGGTATTTCAGACAACCATACTATCTGCATATTGCAGACTGAGAGCAACATATCCAGATTTTGGGACACACATTCCAGCTGCAGTACTGTTTTCAACACGTTACTGTTTGGTTCTGCCTGTCACATTCATTTCATTCTGTACTGACTGCAGTATACTTTATTCAGGAGTTATTACTACTTTATTGGTGGATTCATACCTCTTTCTCACATTCTCTCACTTGTTTTATTTTTACAATTCAGGATGGTACTTAATTCTAGGCTTTATTGACATAGGTTCATAGGTTCATAGGTTCATACTAGGCTATCTGCCCAAGGGCATTTATAAGCCTAGCCCATAGTTATTTGGCTTTCGCCACCCCTTTAGTTTGAATAAAACTATGCCTATTATTTTGCTGTGCCTCTGTCAAGCAGTGACACTGAAGTAATCCCTGGGGTATATCTGCGATCCCCCATCCATTGGTCAAGATTCCTCTTGAACAAGGCCAGCGAGGTGCTCTGCCTCACATGTACCGGGATTTTGTTCCACAGCATAGGGAGTCTCTGGGTGATGAATCTGTCCCTCCAGCACGTTCTATTAATAACCGTGTCAAGGTTTAAGTCTCCCACCCTTGTGGTTCTGAGGGATCTAGATTTTTTGAGGTGAAGCATATTCATCAAATCAGGGTTTGACATGGCCTTATATGTCAAGCACAGGTCACCTCTGAGCAAGCGGTATGAGACTGAATAGAGCTGGAGTTCTTTCAGTTGGGCAGCATAAGACATATTTTTGAGACCCTTTATCCTTTTGGTGTGAACTTTTGGGGCCTTTCCAGCTGCTGCAGGTGTCGGGTCAGATACATTCCGAATGGGGCATTGTACTCAATCATAGGTCTAATGAGTGATGAGTACAGGGGGACGATGACCTCCCTTGATCTAGATGTGAATCCCTTCATGATCAGGTGGGCAATGTAGAAGGTTTTCCTAACTACTTTAGCAACATGAGTGTCAAACGAAAGGCTACTGTCAACCTGGGTCCCCAGATCCCTGATGACTTCTTCTGTGCTCAGTGGATTGCCACCTATATGGTAGCTAGGGGTAACCTTGTTTTTCCCGAAGGGTATGACTATGCATTTCTTGGCATTTAACTTTAGGCCATGGCTCTGGCACCAGTTATCCGTTTCTGTGAGGCCCTTCTGAAGGATATCTGTGTCAGATGTGTTTTCGACTATGGCCAGTTTGCAGTCATCTGCAAACTTTGTCAGCCATAACCCTCCTGTGTTTGCTTGTACTTCAGAAAAGTAGATGCCGAACAAGAGTGGACCCAGGACTGAGCCCTGTGGGACACCACTTGTGACAGGCTTTGAGTCTGACATGGCTCCAGCAACTCTGACCCTGTGGGTTCTGTCACTTAGCCAGTTTGCAACCCATCTTGTGATGTATGGGTTTACATTCAAGCTGATGAGTTTTTCGATGATACCTGAGTGGAGTATTGTGTCGAAGGCCTTTGCCAGGTCAAGGTAGGCTGTATGGACTGCCTTTCCCTCATCAATGGCCTTGGTGACTGTCTCGAAAAAGTCATGTTTTACCTGTAGTTATAACAATCCTTTCCAACAGTCTCACTTATATCATGTTTCTGTATTTCAACAGGGATATAGTTCACACGTGTTTTACTCAGCTTCTGCAGCTGTACCTTTCAGCCTGCTGCAGTTTATGTACTATTATATTACAGGTGGGACATCTTTATTTCAGACTTGTTTCATTTTTATGTTTGGATTACAGGCTGCATCACACTTTTGTAAACAAGCAATACTTGCAAACCCTCTTATACTGTTACTTGCACATTTTATTAATTAGTGGCTACACTGCACTCTTTTCCTAACTGTCATACTTATATATTTATTTACAGTTACAGGGAGAGAATTACTGACCTGCCTGGTGGCGCAACTGCACCAGCCTATCGCCATAGGCTCAACGGTTCGCAGAACGGACACCTGCAGCTGTAATATAAATAAAGTAATATTGGAATACACATCTCCATAATATCAGCTAGGTTAATTTCTTACATAAATAATTACATGTAACTTACTCAGTAGTGGGGCGTTGGGCATTTGCCGGGCCTCCTGGATCCAACGGTTCAGTTGGTCCTGCTTCCATCTCTTCAGGTCCGCATGGTGGTGACGGACCTGCTCACCAGTCTTTGGTATTCCTGTGGCACTGGTGAGATCATGAGCCAACCGGTCCCATGCCTCAGCCCTATATGCTCCCCACAGGACCTGGCCCTGCATGAGTTGGGCCTCATGATTATGGACGAGGAGCCAAACCATATATTAGGACTCCTCAATGCCCCACTGTGCTCGGAAGCAACTACCCTCACCTACACCTGACATATCCTGGCTGCAAGTCGGTTCTACAATCGGTTATGCTGTGTATTCCTGCCTTCGGGGCTTATATATGCTGTTTTTCCCTCACTTACCTGTGATTGGCCATTTTGGAATTGTATCAGCTTCACAAAACCTGCTTTGTCATGCTCCTCTTTCTATTCATTACTATATATATGCTATTACTGCATTTCTAAGTGCAGCTGTCATGGCTTAGTGGTTCAGTACTTTGACTATGGTGCATGGTATCCTGGGTTTGAACCTGGCCATTGCTTTTTATATTTTAGGACTGTCTACACAGGCTAGGAGGTGTGTCTGTGAAAAGGCAGTTTTGATATAGCTTGCTCAACGTTGCCCGTCGGTTAGCTTGTTGGCGCGGTGCGCAGCTCCGCGCAAACGGGTTACACCAGTTTACATGTCGTTTGGCTGTCAGCACACATATTACGCTCAGCTCAGCTATGGGCACACAGTTTCAGTGTGTTAAAATGCTGCTCAACCCCGGGCACTCATTTTACACCTGTTAAAACACTGCTCACCTACAGGCACTCATTTTACACCTGTTAAAACACTGCTCACCTACAGGCACTCATTTTACACCTGTTAAAACACTGCTCACCTACAAGCAGATAGCCTCAACTTGTTAGACTGTAGCTCAGCTATGGGCACATCTCACATTTTTTTTTTATTTTTTTATCATCTCACATTTCTTCAAAATACATGGCCCATTTCATTACATTTTACATAAAATATAATTTTATATATGTACATATATGTCAGGGACTTGTTTCGTGCTTATTTCACTAAAAATAAAAATTGATGATGTGGGGGCTCGAACCATGACTGCCTCCTCTTCAGCCGACATCTCTACCGCTATGCTATTGCTTCTTGGCTTACGTTGCATATTTAGTTCTTATATGCTTTTCCACTGACTGCTAACTGTGGCTGAGCGCCGGGCACGCCCGCGCAAACAAGCGCACTCACGGGCAAACATCTTTACAACTTATAAAAAAATATATAAGGTGTTAATTTATACATTTTTATGTTCATAGTCTGTGGGGGCATGTGTTGCGTTGTGTTTATTCACATTTACACTGACTCTGTAGTGGGGGTTTACTTTCGGGACTTTTACTCTTCTGGGGGCGTGTCCGTTTGCAGGGCTCGCCCTATGGACATGCCCCCTACTGTCTTCCATGGACCGTGTTAGCCTTAGGTGTGATTCAGCATGCCCTCATGCATATGCATGACATGCTGACGTCACACTGTTTAACTGCAGCCTCCGTGTAAGCCTTGTAACTCTTACACGGAGGCTTCGTGAATCCTGCCCAGAGAGAGAAACAAAGTGTGTCTGTGAGTGTGTGTGTGTGTGTGTGTGTGTGTGTGGTTTACATTGCTGTATGCATCTGTAAGTGAATGTGTGCATGAAAGCAGAAAAGACAGAGAGAAACAAAGTGTGTGTGTGTGTGTGTGTGTGTGTGTGTGTGTGTGTGTGTGTGGTTTACATTGCTGTATGCATCTGTAAGTGAATGTGTGCATGAAAGCAGAAAAGACAGAGAGAAACAAAATGTGTGTGTGTGTGTGTGTGTGTGTGTGTGTGTGTGTGTGTGTGTGTGTGTGTGTGTGTGTGTGTGTGTGTGTGTGGTTTACATTACTGTATGCATGTGTAAGTGAATGTGTGCATGAAAGCAGAAAAGACAAAGAGAAACAAAGTGTCTGTGTGTGTGTGTGTGTGTGTGTGTGTGTGTGTGTGTGTGTGTGTGTGAGTGACAGAGAGAGAGAGAGAAAGTGAAGAGTGAGAGTGATCAGGCGATCCCTGGCAGCATCACATAACATCTTTGTCTACCTCTTGACCATACTTCTCGGCACAAGAAATCTGGACAGAGCTACAAATAAATGGGGAAACAAAGTGCTGAAAATAGGGCCAGATTTTAAATCTTGCTCTTATATACTTAGAAAGTTGCTAGAATTACAGGATTTTTGTTAGCATGCATTTTGTGTGTGTGTGTGTGTGTGTGTGTGTGTGTGTGTGTGTGTGTGTGTGTGTGTGTGTGTGTGTGAGTGTGAGTGTACAGGATTTTTGTTAGCATGCATTTTGTGTGTGCGAGTGTGTGTGTGTGTGTGTGTGTGTGTGTGTGTGTGTGTGTGTGAGTGTGAGTGTGAGTGTGTGTGTGTGTGTGTGTGTGTGTGTGTGTGTGTGTGTGTGTGTGTGTGTGTGTGTGTGTGTGTGTGTGAGAAAGTGTCTGAGATGACTACTGACAGCAACAGCAGTACAGAGGTTTACAAACCTCTGCACCTTTCAGCTGAAGAAATCTGGATAAAGCCTAAAATAAAGGGGGAAACAAAGGCTCTAAATTAAAAACGTAATTATTGCACTTATAAAATTACACAGCTGCTAAAGTAAAGGATTTATGTTAGCATGAATTTTATTAATGAAAAAAGCCTGAACCTTGAATGTATGTCATTATTTAGTAATTTCAAATGCCAGTGACTGCCAACCAAATGATTTAGGAGTAATAGACCAAAACCTAAAGTAAATAACCTGGTTATTTTATTTTTTAAATGTTATATTTTGGATGTAAAATGTTTCCTCCAACACCATTAACATATACTAAGGCAAGTTTGAAACATTAGGTGGAGGAAGTATTTTACATCAAAAATATACTAAAAAATATATAGTAATAAAAATATATATATAAGTGAGTAAAACACAACAATTTTACAGATAGCTGATTCTCTAAGTGCAATAATTACCTCCAGGGTGTGTGTTAGTGTGTAATTAACACCCCTTCAGGGGTGTACAGGCCCTCTGCCCATGGCATCAGGCCTCATAACACCCCTGGACGGGTATTAATTACACATTAACACACACTTTGTTGGGCATTATTGCTTGCTTAACCTCAGCCTTACCAATGGCTATAAGCCAGAAGTATTGAGAAGAGCTGTTATAATTCTGCATGGGCACTTATTGTGGGAACCACAGACCAATAAATTTAATTAGGTCTATCTGAAAAGCAATGGAATACATCATTATGAAAATGATAAACAATGGCATCAGCAGCCTACAATCATGGACCCAAACCAATATGGGTGTCAGAGGTGCTGGAAGCTGTTGAAGGCTGGGGGTGGAGGGTGAGAGCAGCACTTAGTGATCTAAAAAGGACATTCTTTTAAAACTATTTGCTACCTCAATATAGGTTCATTTGGAGGACATTTTAAGCTTAGCCAATTTCCCTTTTGGTGCTTGAATTAACATTTCCTGATTGGTCTTAACCTTCCCATGAATGATAATTGTAAAATTATCCCTAGTGAGAATAACTTTGATCATACCATAGATAATTTGAGGGGACCCATGTAAGGGGTGCAGAATTTAGGAACTGCCACTCTTCATTAGTGGCACGAGGGGCAACTCTGGGGTGCATTTTCTATTACCCATCCTTAGATCTAAGTTTCATTTGAATATGAACAGGGATGAGCTTCCTTTTACTTGAATGAATAGTCTGTTCTGGAACACTGGTATCCTCTGTGATGGTGATATATATATATATATATATATATATATATATATATATATATATGTATGCATATCTCCATACCATTCTGTTTAGATACCTGGACTAAGTATTTCTGATGCCATTTAACTTGCTGATGTTCAGTAGGTCCATCAGTACTTGGTCGGAGGGTGCCTTGTATATCAGACATAGGTTGCACTTAGAGCTCTCTAGGATACCAAGTATAATGATAAGGCTTTGAGGTGATCCATGCAAGACCTATTGTTTACACCTTTTATCCCTTTAGTAAGGTATTTCTTTGGGCATTCCAGATGTTGCATGTGTCTGGAGCGATACATGCCAAAGTGGGCATTATACAGAAATGAGTGACCTAACGAGGGCTTTGTAAAGGGGGAAAATAACATCCATTTGTTCATAAGCTGTGCAATATAGAAAGACTTTATTATGACACTGGGCATATGTTGATCGAAAGGTTGTTGTCCACACAAGTTCCCAAATTACAAACAACTGGGACAGCTCTCACAGGGGTATTGTCAATTTGGTAGTTCCCTGGGGTAGATGACTTCCCAAAGGATACAATAATGTATTTTTTGGAGTTTAGTTTCAATTCCTGATTCTGACACTAGTTATTGTTTGAGATAAACCTTCCTGCATGGTTAAGTAATCTGGGGCTGGAATAACTGCTCTAAGCTTACGGTCATTTCAAACTTAGTTGGATAAACCCTTTTTGTATTTGCTTTTACTTCTGAGATGTAGATGCCAAATAGGAAAGGTCTCAGCACCAAACACTGGGGGACTCCATTGGTGACTGGTCTCTTTTCAGAGGTAGCCTCTCCTGTTTTGATCTCCTGTATCCTGTGAGCCAGTTGGTTGCCCAGCTAGTGCTGTAAGGGTTTATTCCCAGTTTATTCAGCTTTTCTACTATACCTGAGTAGGAAACTGTGTCAAAAGGCTTGGCCAGGTCAAGATAATGTGGAGTGAACTGTTTACCTTCATCCATTACTCTGGTCACAAGAGAATCTTTTGCACTATTTCTCCCTGATTCTTGCACTAAGAGGTTGAGACATTAGAGCATACATTTGACTGTCCCAGATTTTGTCATATTTTTGGTCTGTTCCTCATAAGATTTGTGATTTTCTGACAAATTTATGAGGATTGTAAAACTTAAATAATGATAGACATTTGAGTTTCAGACTTCTAGACTTCATATTCTTCAGAAAATGCATGCTAATGCAAAATTTTCTAGCAAATAAGCATTTAAGAACAATGTTATACTAAAATGTGTCCCTGATTCGGGACCTTTGACCTTTTCCCTGACCATTAAGTTTTTGGCTTAATCCCTAGAACAATGTGGTTTTGAGGTATAAAAGCAAAAGTGAGCAAAAGTTGTTTACCACTTTTAAGCTCAGCCTGATGCATTTTTTTTTCATTTGTTCAATTAAATAAAACCAAAGTGTAACAAAAACTAAGCAACTTGAAAAATAACAATAATAATAAACAACCCAACTGACAGCTTAAAGTCAGACAAGAAGCTTCAATAACTTTTGTATAAGCAGAATAAAAATCACACTGTATTTTTATTGTGCTTTTAAATAAATTACTGTTTCTTGCATGACTTTAAAAATCTAACAAAACTGGGGCCAACTTGCAGTAATGAACAAAATTAGAAAAAAGAACTTAAGACAAGAAAGAAACTGCATTAACTTCTGAAAACACAGTAACAGCAGAGTGAAAGTTATTCCATTTTTTTGCCTGCATTAAGTCTTATTATATCACCATCATCATCAACATCATCATCATCGTCGTCATTATTTTTACTGTTATCACTTCATAATTGACTGCCCAGAATATACCAGGGTGGGCTGCTGCCACTTCAATTGAGGTCCACAATCCACAGAAATGCACTGGCATGTTCAACAATATGACTATTACTAATTAACAGTAAATAATGATGATAACCATAAACTACCGGAAAATGGAATGAAATAATGAAGTGTCAGTGGTAAAAAATAATAAGCACTTTCGTTCTATGTTTGGCAATAAAGGAAAGGAAGTGTTTATTATTTTTTACCACTGACACATTGTTGTTTCCTTCCAACTTCCAATAGTTTATAGTAAATAACAATGCAAAATACCAGAGCTGGATAGAGTTCGAGTGGGGTCCTAGGCACGGTAATAGATTGGGCCCCCCCCCCTGAGCAGCCCCTCCTGTAGCAACCCACTACTCTCCCAGCAGCAGCCTCCTCCCCAGCCATTCCAGTGTTCCATTACTTGACTATTTCTCCCCAGTTACCATAAACACTGTTCAGATCTATCAGTAATCATACTGTTTTTCTATTTACATCTACAATGATTACAGATATTGAAATAAAATAGCACAAACACTGATAGCCATTTGCTAAACAAACAATACAGTAAACAGACAGCGTGAGCAGTAACATTCTCTCCCCTTGAAACTAACATTCATTGAAATGACATGAAAACCCACATTCAAAGAAAATACATCTGGCTAGTTGAGTATTAAGTTTACCTTTGGGCTGTTTGCAAACCACAGGCTCCTTGCACTCATTTTTAGGGCCATGCATAGTGTTCTTTGATTCACCTTCATGTATTAAATTATAATTATTGTATAATATAACATCATTTGTTAGAATGTGTTTTAAATTTGTAGTTTTGAACATTCTTCCAGTAAGCAATGAAATAAAATGTACGAACCAATAATGACAAAACTACCCATTTCATAAAATGTCAACCATAAAAGGCCACTCAAATATCACTCAATAATCACAACCTCTGCAGAAGTAAAAGTCATGCAAATAAATCCACTTTAAAGAGATCTGTAACTAATGAAGAGGTTGCTACTGACAAACAACTTTACATTTAAGTGTTTCATCTACAAATACAGTACCTGCTGCCCTTAAAGAATGAATTGCCAATGTTACATTAAAAACATGGTAAGCTGGTAATATTGCAATATGGAATGACTGACAAACCAACAAATTTATAGTTGCTAGGCATTTCATACAAAGGACACACTCAGGAGTGTAGAACCTCTAAATGCAGCAAGTAATTGGCAATC